>NW_027505876.1:0-160015 GCF_021521415.1 Bidens hawaiensis | reverse complement strand
AAATCTCTGGTTTTTCAACTAATTTCCAAACTTCCATCTTTTCGAACTGTGCTAACTCTTCTTGCATGGCTTCGAGCCACGAACTATCCTTTAGAGCCATTTGATAATTCTTTCGGTTCAACCCTAGCTGATGAAGCAAGTGTACAAGCATTCATTTATGATACCCGTGTCTTTAATGCTTGCGTAAACACATGTGTGTTCATCCAAGCTTCTTCTTGTTTGAACACCGTCAGACAGATTACCTATCACATTCCCCAAAGGGTGATTTTTGTGAATAGCAGTAGTCTGAATCGGACCGACTTCCAGATTGTTTTCTAAATTCTAAGAGAGTTCATCAGTGGGTGATTGATGTTGAGAGTGATATGGTTGTAGAATTCTTCTTCAGTAGAGGCAGCAGAGTATCAACCGCACTCGACGAGGAAGGTTGACTTTCGTCGTATCGCGGACGTTGCACAATATGCTCCTCCTCGTCATACAGAATCTGTGAAGCAATTTTCTCATCAACTTCTGCAAAGCCCAAGTAAGGCATATTAAAAGATTTGAATAGTTTATCATAGTCGAAAGCTTCATCAGGTCCCGTGCTAGGCTTTGGTGATTTGTAACTCGTAATGTCAGTGTTACATACCACCTCAACCTTGCTGTTTGATAAATTAAAGACTCTTCTGTTGGGTGTCCCAACAACATATCCGACTAAAATACCTTCGTCGGCTCTTTCACCAAATTTTTAGTTTGTCTTTAATATCGTACATGGGAACCCGAAAGGTTCAAGACCATTCAGGTTTGGCTTTCTACCATGCATAGGTTCATAACAACTTTTATTTAATCTTTTAACAGTTAAAACACGATTAAAGATATAACAGGCTGTGGCAACAGCTTCAGCCCAGAACACCACGGGAAGTTTAGCATCTGCCAGCATGGTTCTGGCTCCTTCAATTAGCGTTCTATTCTTCCTCTCAGCTACCCCATTTTGTTGCGGATTATACGGAGCGCTGTATTGATGGTCTATCCCTTTCTGTAAGCAGAACATCTCCATCTGGTAGTTCTTGAACTCTGTACCATTATCACTCCTGATGTACTTAACCTTTCGCCCAACAATATTTTCAACCTTGGTAATCAAGTTAATTACCAACTGAACTGTCTCATCTTTTGCCTTCAAAAAGTATACCCTAGAGTATCGAGAGTAGTCGTCGGTTACAACCAAGCAGTATGACGTTCCACCTAGACTCTTTACATTCACGGGACCAAAGAGATCCATGTGAAGTAGGTCTAGGGTACTGACAATTGAGTTAACCTTCTTGGAGTGATGAGGTTTTATGTGTTGTTTTCCCTTCTTGCACGACAAGCATTGATCTTCAAAGTTAAAATTCTTTAAGGGAACACCAAGCACCAGCCCATTCTTGACAATGTAATTCATCTTGCGAAGATGTATATGTCCCATTCTTCGATGCCATAACATTGACTCAGACTTAGTTGCCTTTGACAGAAGACATGATTCTTCTGTTGTCATCTCAGTTGACCTCCTATCCATTACATACGTATTCTTTTCTCTTGGAGCTCTCATTACCAACCCATGCCTCTGGTATCTTGAAACCAGGATAAAGGACGATTCCCTCGTTTTTAGTAAAATGCACCGTGTATTCTTTGTCACAAATCTGAGATACACTCAGCAAGTTATGCTTCAATTCTTCTACAAAATCACCTTCTCTAACTTCATTTTTCCATTCGTCACAGTTCCAATACCACTGATTCTACCTCCACTCTCTCCAGCGAAACTAACCCTACCTCCTTGAACAGGTTTCCAATCACGTAACAATTTCTTGTTACCAGTCATGTGCCGGGAACAGCCACTATCCACAACCCACAGATTGTTTACAGCCCTGTTCGACTGTTCCTGCACAATTAGAGAAAAAGATTAAAATCTGGGGACCCAAGACCTACTGGTCTTGGGTCGATTAAATCTGTTGACCGGTATCCAGTACTTTGGTTGCCCAAAGTCAGTTTGAGAATGATTTATGTAAGTTCTGAAAGGAAACCTTCTCGAGGATTGACTATAAGTCCATCCAAACCTTAGTGAATTAACTGAGTTATAATTGTTGGTTTTGTTGTTAACTGGGAAAAACTGTGATCGATTTCTTTGAAATCTTTGGATTAGACCAATGTCTGAAATTTGGTGTGTTCACATTCTTACCATTATTATAATTAATATTCATTTTATTCTCAGTTTTCGGATGCCTCATACCTCTAAATTTTCTCTGGTTTAGAGGACAATCAGCAATAAGGTGTCCTACTTGATTACATTTGAAACAACTTCTGTGTTCAACTCTCGTCTTAACAGTTGTTGTAGAGGTCGAGGTTGCATTACTACCCCGTTCGTCTTACATATGTGGGACGAACGGTTTAAGGAAGAATTCTTTTCATCAGGCTTATATTCCTCCCCACGTTTTAGTAACACTACCTCTTCTTTTATCTCACCCGTTCGGATGACTTGTCCGAATTCGATGAGACAGAGCTTGGAACAGAAATCTTAACATTAGAAATTGGCTTACTCGTTTCGCTCTTATCAACTTCAGGTTCTTTAGTCAAAATTTTGACTGGAACTGTCTGATTAATCTCAACATCAGCAGATTTCTGATTACTAGGATTATAAGTATAGTTATTGTTATACAGTGGTGGAACTTCATAAAATCCAATTCCCCCTTTGTTAACCGGGGAACGTTGAACACTTATAATGTGATCTAGCATAGCTGATGAATTTCTAAATTGTTCAATTTTTCTGTTTAGTTCCACCACTTTTACCTGGTAATCAGCTATCTGTTTATCTCTTTCAGCAATTAGTTTGGTTTTTCTTCTAGCAGTTCATAACTAAGATCAATAACTTGTATTTTATCAGCTAGACTTGCTTTAAGACTTCTGATATCCTTTTCACTAGCTTTTATTTTTACCCGAGTAACTGTTTTCTCTAGTTTTAGTGTAGTGATGATCTTCTTTTAACGTTTTAAATTGTGCATCCAAACTAATAAACTGATCAGTTACAGTTTTCAATTGTTCAGACAGATTTTCACATTGTATACAATGAGGTTCAGAACTTACCTCTGAGAGATGATCGTTCACTTCTGCCATATATGCTTGATTTTCTCCCGTCTTCCTCTCACTTCCTCCCGTTTCGATGTTTACCAAGTTAGCCTGTTCGAACACTTCCTCAACTTGTATATTCCAGTTGTATCCACCATTCTGTCTAGATACCATAGCCCTATTCTTACTACCTCCCCCATTCTGTTGTGTAGGCCTGTTTTGACTTCGTTTCGACTCTCTCATTTCTACATTCCTTAGCAAAGTGACCATTCTGTTGACAGTTGTAACATCGAACCTTTGATTTATCAAACCCTGGTCTTTCTCCAACGAACTTTCTACCCGTTTTCTTCATGAATCTCTTTACCCTTCTTACTATCATAGCCATCTGCCACTGCAGATCCATCTCCTCCAAATCATCTGCATCGATCTGATCATAGTCTTCATCCAAAGTTGCAGGGTCGACTATTTTACCTTTGATGTAGTTCTCATAAGATGCAATGAAGGATGCATAAAGAGCAAACTGTTGTTCAGCTGATTTAACACTCATGGGCATCTGTGAGTAGTTGTAGCTCGGAACATTTTGACGAGAATTTCCTGTTGTGGCTTGAGGTTTTAAAGAATTACTACCTCCAGCTACGAAATATACGTCACCATCCATATTGAGAGTCACATGACCATCACGAGTTGAGTTTGAGTTTGATTTTCCCTTTGAGTAGTAGGAAGAAGATTCTAATTTTGAACTTGAACTTGGAGTGACTTTCGCACCATACATTCCCGGATCCTGAACCTGATCAGTTGGTGTCTCCTTCGGAACCATGTTAAGTTCAAAATTTCGTAACTTATTGACTGCTGTTTCCAAATCAATATTGGCAAAGTCTTTATCCTCTCTCATCAAAACCGTGTACATTTGCCATTTCGGTGGAAGAGCATCAAGAAGTTTCTCTACTATCTCTTCTTCCTTGTATTCAATGGAGTAATTACTAAGTTTCGGTCATCAAGTGATAATATCTGGTAATGATATCATCAAGTGATTCATTTTTCAAATACTTGAATACAGAGAATTGGGTTTTTAGTAGCTTTGTCTTGGAGGCACGTATCCCCACATTACCTTCATAACGATTTTCTAGTGCTTCCCATAGCTCTCTAGCAGTTTTGTACTTCTTGAAAGTATGAAGAATCTCTTGTGGAAGAGCCACGGTTATTGTTGCATGAGCTTTACTCTCTGCCTCATACATTTTCGTTTCCTCCTCTTCCATCTTACTGTACTTCTTAATTTGATCACGACCTTCAAACAAGGATGTTGGTGGAATGTATCCATCTTGAATGCAAACCCACATCTTAGCGTCTTTATACTTCACGTACTGTTCAAACCGATCTTTCCAAGCAACGAAATCGGTACCCTTAAGCATTTTTGGAGCCTTAGTAGCTGAACCGGCTTCAACCTCCATTTTTACTAGTTCTGTAATGTTTATTGAAGTCATAGTTGAAAGAAACACGACTCGAAATAACAAGAAAGTAATTAATATTTAAACAGTGACCAGAGAGCGAAGTTGTTGTTAACTTCGCCTGATCCTAACTTCGCTTAAACCTACTCAACTTCGCATGACACTTTACTTCGCTTAAACCTCCTAACTTCGCTGCTTACAACTTCGCCTGCTCTTAACTTCGCCTTCTCTATAACTTCGTTTAAACCCTACAAACAGTGACGACAACTTCGCCTGATGAACACAAGGTTTTTGCAGGTTTTAATTGGACATATTGCGAGGTTATGCGAAGGCGCAATGGGTTATATTTGATGGTGGGAGATGGGTAAGACACAAAAACTAGGTATTTCAACGTAAACTCGATCCACGAATAGTCAAACGGAACGATCTTAACACCCGTGTGATAATCCCGAACCACACAATCACGAGCAAAAGCTCTGATACCAATTGTAGGTTCCCAGCCGGATCTACACAGGAGTATCTTCGTAACACGAGGGTGCGGAATCCCCACGTAATACGATACGAGCGTAAGATATAATACGTTGAGACGATACACAAACACACGTTACAATACTAATAAACATGTTGTATTGAACACTTCAACACGCGATATCACAAATCACAAAAACACGTTCTAAAGAAACTTACAAAAAAAGCCGAAGTTAGGCATATATAGGCCTCGACAACTTCGCCTAACAAACTAGGCGAAGGTTGTCTTAACTTCGCTTGTCCACAAGTTCGCTTACAACAGGAGAACTTGTGTGACACCATATCTAAAACCAAAACAACCAATCTAACACGATTACAGACATATACAAAACACTAGATACTGAGCTACGGACATTATGCACCAACACGAGGCACACAAATCTCAGTATTTTGTTCACCCAGGTTCAAATAAGATGAACCAGGACTTACGAGAACCTGGTATGAAAGAAAAGTTTGCTAACTATGTAGCAAAGTGCTTGACATGTGCAAAGGTAAAGGTTGAGTATAGGAAACCATTTAGTTTGTTTCAGCAACCAGTAATCCTAATGGGTAAATGGGAATATATATCCATGGATTTCATAACCAAGTTACCTAAGACTCCTAATGGAAGCGATACTATTTGGGTAATAGTAGATCGTCTGAAAAAATCGGCACATTTCTTAACAATTCGTGAGTATGATAAGATGAATAGATTAGCTCGGATTTATATAAGGGAAATTGTCGCTCATCATGGAGTACCGATTTCAATTATATCGAACCGAGATGCTTTACTTCAAATTTCTGGAAGTCATTAAAAAAGGCGTTGGGTACACGCCTAAACATGAGTACAGCTTACCATCCACAGACTGGTGGTCAGAGTGAACGAATAATTCAAACTTTGGAAGATATGCTTAGAGCCTGTGTCATCGATTTTGGTAGGAATTGGGAAACTCACTTAACATTAGTTGAGTTTTCCTATAATAATAGTTACCACACTAGTATAAAAGCAGTACCTTTCGAAGTTCTATATGGACAAAAGTGTCGAACACACTCTGTTCGGCAGGGGTCGGTGAAAGCCAGCTAACTGGATTGACCTAAGATAGTCCACGAAACGAATGAACGAATTATGCAAATCAGAAATCGTATGGTAGCAGCCCGAGATCGCCAAAAGAGCTATGCTGATAAACGTTCCTACCACTAGAATGTGAAGTTGGAGCCAGGGTACTTTTGAAAGTACACCTTGGAAAGGTGTTAATCGTTTTGGGAAACATGGGAAACTAAACCTGTGCTATGTAGAACCATCAAATTATTAAACGAGTTGGCCTTGTGGCATATAAATTGGAATTACAAGAACAACTCAGTGGTGTATACAACGTTTTCCATGTGTCAAACCTTAAGAGGAATGGTTGATAAAAAGTTACTCTTCGTAGAGGAACCCGTTGAAATTATGGATAGGGAAGTAAAAAACCCGAATACACAACAAAATCCCTATTGCTCGTGTTCCTTGGAACTCGAAACGTGGACCGGAGATCACGTGGGAACGCGAGGATCAAATGAAAGAAAAGTATCCTCACTTATTCAAACCTAAGGATAAACCTTGGTACTATCTAAATTTCGAGACCAAATTTATTTTAACAAGGGGATGATGTGACAACTGCTTCAGGTTAACTCAGTTAACCAAACCTAGTTAGTTCTTTTAACTACGTTAATGAACTCTCATGCATGTAGTGTCATGTTTGCATATATTGAGTCAGTCGTGTCGTTGGTGACCTAAGTAAGAGTAACTAGTTGGTAACTAGAAAAATAAACTTGTCACACATGTTATAATAAACATGATATGTTACATGTATAATATGTGATAGATATAATTGATTACATGACTAGTTGTTATATGCTTATATGATATTCTAAGAAAGTTGGATGATTAAAATGATACAACATATGATATGTTACATGACAATTAGCTAGATGAACTATTAAACCTTAGGTTAACGAATTACTTAGAAAATGCTTTTAAAAATTGTAACATGTCACAGATAAAATGAAATAAAATAACCTAAAGTGTAATTAAATTAATTATGCCTTAATGATTGTGTAAATGAGAAGGGGGTTATAACTTTTCTTTTCTTCCTCCCCTTGGCCATTCATTTCACACACACACACACACACACGCATATTTTCATTTTCCAAAAACTCTCTCAAAGATCATGAACAACTTGGTGATTCTTGGAAGCAAGGGTGTAGAGTATTTGGATCAAGCAAATAGGTAAATATGATTAGTACATATTTTTATTCATATTTTGATTTTGATTCATGGCATTAGTATCCAAATGATTGGATCATACAAATACATAAAGTATGATCAAGTTTGATTGTTTAAAAAGAGTTTTGTGTTTTGTTATAAACGAAAATATGAAAACATTTTGTACTTACATTTTATTTTATAAATTTGGATAATATTGGAAACCATGAGTTTTGGCTATATAAAATGGTTCCTTGGTGACTTAGGATCATAGGGATATAAAAATCATGATTGTTACAAGTTTGGTTTGGATATGCTTGTTGACAGATTTGGTGATTTAGAGTTTTGGTTGTAAACCTTATTGATACGGTGGTGTTTTTGATTGATTTTTGATACTAAGTTTAAGTACTTTGAGTCAGTTTTCAAAATGTAAGAAATCATAATTCTTGGACTTTGTTTGACTAATTCTTTTAATTTACAAAATCGGAATCCTGATAAGAAAAATAAATTTCTGAATTGTGTTGTAAATTGTATAATTTGTGATTGAAAATAGATAATTATGTGATTCCACTTCTCGAATGTCATAGATTGAAGTAGGAATCCAATCCAATTGGACTTGCATCTATTGGACACATATGAAACTATTGGCAAATATTTGTATTCTGTTGGGTTACTAAAGAGACTGAAAATAGGTTGCTGTAGGGTATGAACTTTCTGTATGTTTACGAGCATTGATAAATTATAAGAAAATGTATGTTGTACCTATTACTTGAAAGTATATGTGTGAATTATTTAGTAATTTATTTACATGTTTTGGTTGGTTGGAAAAATCAGTTTTGATGAGTTAAAACTTATTTAGAGTGATCAGCATATGGTTTGTAAAGATAAATGTAGTTTGTGCTTGGATTGTTGTAGTGAATTGAATTTTATCTTTGACGGCCAACTTGAAACTATTTGACTAAATGGTTAGTCTTACTTGTGAAGTATTGAAAGTGGTAAAAGTTGGACTTTGTCATAGGATTGTATGAAAAGTGGCTAAGTGCACATTACATGAGTATTGTTAAAGTTATGACTAGGAATATCATGTAATTATTCTAAGCCTAGATAATTTGTCAAATGTCATCAATTGGCCGTCGGTCAAAATTTTGGTCAATGTTAACATTTTGGTTAAAGGTCAATGGTCAACAAAACTCAAATTTTAGTCTTTGGTCATCGAGACTCGGACTTTTTAGTCAACGGTCAACAACTTGGACCTTTTGGTCAAAAATCAACGAAAAGTCAAACTTTGGTCAAAGTCAAACGAAAAGTCAAACGTTGGTCAAAGTCAAACGAAAAGTCAAACTTTGGTCAAACTTCCAAAAAACAATGGAATTGTTTGGATACTAAGAATTCTAGGAATCTCTTAGCAAATACTTATAGTGTTTGTATAATTTAGGCACTAGAACAACTTTGACTTAATCAGTTGACTTTAATTTGAACCTCATTCAAGGTGAGTTTCACTGCCCCTCTTTTTACTTACTCCTATTGGGTGAGAAAGCATGCACACAAAACTTTATGGATATTGTAAACTTTTTAATACCTCATGTGTACATGGTGAACTTAAACTGAAGTCCCCCATACACATTGAATCGTTAATAATTGTACATTGGCTGGGTAATGAAAGGTAGTACAACTGGGTCTGACGAACCCCCTCGGGGCTCTCGGGTGAGGGAGTCATAGGGTGTCTTCAATTACTAGAAACGCAATATGCACTAGTCTTATATTAGACTCCGTGGGTGACAAACAAACTAACAAGTCAGCCTAGGTCACAATGGAACTAACATTAATATAACATGATTGCTAGTCTAATTAACTAGCGGTATTACTAATGCATACATTATCCATACTTAAACATTTACAATATTTAATACTTAATAGTTTGTTCGACAAACTTGTTTTAAACTCAAACCTATGAACTCACCAACTATTGTGTTGATTTATTTTTGCATGTCTTTCTCAGGTCGCTAAGATCCAGTGCATGGATAGGAGTTGCATTCATGGTCACTCATAAACACTACATCACTACTTGAAATTTTTAATTAGTAATGTTATGGCATGCGCGTGTTTTGCGCCTTAGACTATTTGCTTTGGTTTAGGGATTTATGTTTCCCATTATGTTACGCTTCCGCATTTTAAAACAATAGACATTAACTCTGAAATGGTTTTCCCAAATATGGGACAATAAAGTTTATTTAAACTACTTAGACGTTGTTTAGTGTAACTAACGACTGAGATCCTGGTTTGTCACGCGCCTAGCAGTAAAACCTTGCACGTGGAAATTGAGGGTGTGACAATAATCAACCCCTGGTTTGAATAAAACCTTTTGCTACAAGTCTTACTTTATAAGTATCCAAGTTTCCATGCATATCGGTTTTCTTCTTGAAAACCCACTTACTTTCAACTGGCTTGGAGTTAAGATGTGGTACAACCAAATCCCAAACTTGGTTGTTATGCATGGATTGAATTCAACGTTCATGGATTCAAGCCATTTGTCATGGTATGTGACATTGCATCATGGTATGTGGTGGGTTCATCTGAATCTACCACATAGCATCCATCCATGAAAAATCCATATCTTTCGGGCAACCAAGTGTTCATGGCTTCAACCACTTGATCATTCTCAACAACCTCTTGTTGAGTGCTAGTATCAACCAAACGTGTATCGGCTTGTGGTTCTCGATCCTCCTCGAGTTCCACCGTTCTACTTGTTACTTCCATAAGAAACTTAGTTCCCAAGAACTCGGCCATTCGAGCAATAAACACCTTTTGCTCGGTTAGGTTGTAGAAATAATATCCCATAGAGTCTTTGGGATATCCTAAAAAGATACACTTAGTGATCGGCTCTCAAGTTTATTTTGGGTGGTATGCTTAACATAAGCCTCACATACCCATACCTTTAAATATGATAACGATGGAACCCTTCCATGCCATATTTCAAAAGGTGTCTTGTCCACTTTCTTGGTTGGGGCCATATTTAAAATACGGGAAGCGGAGAGCAATGCGAAACCCCAAATGATAGAGAAAATGTGCTTCTAGCCATCAAAGATAACATCATATCCAATAGAGTTCGATTCCTCCTTATGGGCACACCATTATGTTGTGGTGTTCAGGGTGGAGTGAGTTGTGAGACAATCCCACCACTCCTAAGATGATCTTGAAAAGTATCACTAAGGTATTCACCTCTTCTAATCGAACGAAGTACTTTGATGATTTTATTGAGTTGATTTTCTACTTCATTTTGGAAGACTTTGAACATTTCAAATGCTTCATCTTTGTGTCTTAACAAGTACACATAACCATAACGTCGATAATCGTCTATAAAGGTAATGAAATATCTTTCACCATTCCTTTTCGTTGACTTAAAAGGACCACATACATCCGAATGTATGATACCTAATAAGTCTTTTCCCTTTCATTAGTTACACTAAAGGGTTCATTGGTCATCTTTCCTTCTAAACAAGATTCACACTTATCAAATAAATCTTTATTTAGATCCAAAAGACCATACTTTTGAAGTGTATGTATGCAATCTTTGTTTATGTGACAAAGGCGACAATGCCAAAGATAAGTCTTACTCAAACCTATTTTGAGTTTCTTGGTGCTTGATTGGTACAACTTGTTATCAAAGAATGTGTTATCATTAACTAATTCATAAATGCCATTAGACGGCATTACAGTAAAATAAAAGACATTATTCATGAAAGCACAAATACCATTGTCCACAAATTTGAAATCATAACCATATCGTCTTAAAAGTGAAACAGAGATAATGTTCCTAGTAAAACTAGGAGCATACAAAACGTTTTTCAAAACAACTTCCAAACCATTTGGAAGCTTCATTTCTTGAAATGTTTATTTCTTTTAAACTTTAGCAACAAATTGCATATATGAGTTCCACATCTGGTATCCAATACCCATGTGTTAGAAGAAATAACATTAAGATCAATATAGATCATGAAAGCTGTACCTGAGGTTTGCCTGCATCCCTCTTATCTTTCAACTCTTTGACACTGGTTGGAAAATCCCTTTAACAATGTCCTATCTCACCACAACCAAAGCACGGGTAGACCAAGCTAACCTTTAGCTTCTTCTGTTTTGGTTTGTGTGGTTACGCTTTTGCCTTCCCTTTGAACTTACGATTGACGTGTCCCTTACCTTTGGCAACCTTTGCCTATGGTTTCAGGTGATGCCTTTTCTTGTTGCCACCTTCATTGATCGTGAGAACCCGTAAAACCTTTTTATCCATTCCTGCTTCGGACATTTTGAGCATTGCGTAAAGCTCACCAATGCTCTTGTCCCATCCGTTCATGTTACAATTCATGACAAAAGTCTCAAATCTTTTGGTTAGGCCATTGAGGATCATATCCGTGGCTAACTCTTTTGAGATGGGACAATTTAGCCATTCAAGTCGATCAATGTGGCTTTTCATCTTAAGCACATAAGATGAACTTGATTGGTTTTCTTCCATATAACATGTATGAAGCGCTCGAACCGTTTTGAAGTGTTCCACTCTAGCTTGAGTAAGGAACATTTCCTTTAGTTGGGTGATCATGTCATATGCCCCATGATTTTCAAAGCCTTTTGAATCGTAGTTCCAAACATGAGACAAGAAACTTGTATCGAACACTCGGTGTATTTCAACTAATTGTTATAGGCATCCAAATCGTCAACGTTTGGTTAATCGGGAATAGGATCGTCCAATATGTAGGATTTCTTTTCTTGTTTGTAAACCATTCTCAAGTTTCGATACCAACCCATAGAATTTTTGTAGTTAAGAAGATCCTTGTCAATTATTGCTCTTAGTGATAGGTTATGAACGAGTGGGATAATTGCGTTAGGTGGATTGTAGATTGCGGCCATCTACTTATTTTAACAAAGCTCAATTTTAGTATTTTCGATATCGTTAATCAATTTAAATCGTTAATACCCTTTTATGTCTTCAATACAATTAATGATTAAAATCTAGAACTCAATGTTACATTCACATAGTAGTTAGGTGACCTTTATCCTACTATTGAATTAACAAGGTAGTCAACGCTTGAAGATTGCAACCCTTTGCAACTTCTAGTTTTATGGGATCAGTTAAACATCATATGTTTAGTTGGCATGTTTAATCCCATCAAGACCTTTGTACGCCATGCTTCGGTGACCCTATTCACAAGGTTTCCAAATCAAGTCGTCCTACTTACATACACGTGTGAATTTGCACATACAAGCGGTTAGGTGACCTTTATCCCACATCGAGTTCCCAAGTGATTCGAGTGTTGTATAAAAGGATGGTGTTAAACTTGTTTTAAAAGGGATTTATGTTTTCTAATAGATTGAAAAACAATTTGCATATCTGCATTTGCAGGCATTCAAATGCATGGTACTTTGTTTGAAAACCAATTTGCAAAGTTCCTTTAATAAAACCCATTTTATTGTGAAATCATTAACCTTTAATAAAACCAATTTTATTACTTAATTATTTATAAGGAACCAATTTTATGCAAGTTGTTGATTTTAAGTTAACAATCGATATGCAAAACATAAAACAACCACACATGCATAAATAAAAGAACCACAAGTTCATAACCATAGCCACCTAAACTTGGCTACACATGTTAACCGAAACAAGTGTGCCAAAAGGTCTCTCCTAAGGGACGAGAATGACACAAGGCATGTGTCGGTGAACTCCCACTTGATCCCAAATCCAAATGCCTCAAGTGTCCACCTTATGTTGTGACTCTTCCACTTTATTCAGGCTCCAACTTCAGCTCCTAGCTTTCTTGGGCCTCCATGTTTGGGTTTTGGCCATTGGGCTAAAATCCCATCTTGGACTATGAGGTCCATTATGGCCCAATACCAAAACCGTAACTTTGTTGCATCTTCTTTTACTAATAATATATCCTAATACATTTTTCTACAGTAAAAGAAATTCAACTAATCTACTTATTATTACAAATAAATATGAAATGAATAAATAGATTACAAACCCAAATAAATGAATATTACAACCATATTGAATAATTGAACAAATCACAACACAAACACACATCCAAACACAAGGTCATGGCTAGGTTATGAACATGCAACTGCATATCCGAATATGCAAACTGTGTAAATCAAAAATAGTTCCCCTTTTAACCCTTAAAGTTTTCGGCCAAGGTTAATCAAACCGGAAACTTTGGGTTTTTTCCATCGAACCAGAATAAAAACCGAAGGACAATAAAAACCAGAATCAAACACCGCTCCTAATCAGCTGATCGGCACCGATACGGAAAAGAAACAGGTCGTCCCATAAGTATAACTTAACATCAACAACGAATTTCTTCTTCTGCTGGTAAGGTATTTTCTCGAGGTACCCATCCACAAGATAGTTCGCAAAGTTAGCAAACCATGGAAAACCCTCCTCCTATGATGTAACAAACATGAGGCTCTCTGTCGGAAAACGGTCATCAATCATGTCCCCCAAATCTCCTAACTCCGCTTCCTTTAGACGCGAAAGATGATCAGCCGCCATATTGTCGGCCCTTTTTTGTCACGGATCTCAATATCAAATTCTTGAAGCAACAGGATACATCGGATAAGACGAGCTTACTATCCTGCTTGCTGAAGAGATATCGAATAACAGCATGATCCGTGTGCACAATCGTCTTGGACAGAACTAGATAGGACCTAAATTTAACGAATGTAAACACCACAGCTAAAAGCTCTTTCTCAGTGGTGGTATAACTCTTCTGTGCACCATTTAAGGTCCGGCTAGCGTAGTAAATTAGATGGAAGTGTTTATCCTTCTGCTGTCAAAGAGCTGCTCCGACTGCAAAGTCGCTCGCGTCACACATCAATTTGAATGCTAACGACCAGTTAGGATCAATCATGATCAGGGCATTAACGAGTTTGTCTTTCAAAAGATCAAACGCCTCGATACACTGCTCAGAAAAAACGAATGGAGCATCCTTCTTCAGAAGATTGGTCATGGGTCTCGCGATCTTAGAAAAATCTTTGATGAAGCGGCGGTAGAACCCGGCACGACCTAGAAAACCCCGGATGGATCTCACATAAGTGGGCGGGGGAAGATTAGAAATGGTCTCGAACTTCGGTCGGTCAACCTCTATACCCGCACTCGAAATCCGATGCCCCTGAACAATTCCCTCGCGTACCATGAAATGAAACTTCTCCCAGTTAAGGACTAGGATGGTGTCAACGCAGCGGGCCATCATACTGTAAAGATTAAAAAGGCAATGATCAAAGGAACCACCAAATACAAAAAAATCGTCCATGAACACCTCTATGGAGTCCTCGATCATGCCGTGGAAAATAACCACCATGCATCTCTAAAATGTGGCTGGAGCGTTACACAATCCGAATGGCATACGTCTATAGGCAAACGTTCCATAAGGACAAGTAAAAGTGGTTCCTCCTGGTCATCGGTAGCTATCAAAACATGGAAATACTAGGAGAAACCATCTAAGAATCAGTAGTACTGCTGACCTGCCAAGCTCTCCAAAATATGATCAATGAAGGGTAAAGGAAAGTGGTCTTTCCTGGTGGCATCATTCAGTCTGCGGTAGTCGATGCAGACTCTCCATCCAGTCATAGTCCTAGTGGGAATGAGCTAGTTCCTCTCATTGGTGATGACAGTCATGCCACCCTTTTTAGGATCCACTTGAACTGGACTCACCCAAGAACTATCAGAAATGGTGAAAATGATCCCCACATCAAGGAGTTTAATGATCTCCTTCTTCACAACCTCCCGCGTTTTCGGATTAATCCGCCTTTACGGCTGAACGACAGTTTTTAAGTTATCCTCCATGAGCATTTTATGAGTGCAAAGCGAAGGGTTGATACCCTTAATGTCGATAATCTTCCATGGAATTGCCTCCTTGTGCTCTCGTAGCACCCTCAACAACTTCCTATTCTCGACCTCCGTCAAAGCGTATGCAATAATAACTGGCAGCTTCCACTTTTCATCTAAAAACGCAAAATCCAGAAGGGCAAGCAAATCCTTAAGCTCTAAGGAAAAGGAGGACTCTCAACGGAAGGTCGGTCCATCGGATCGTCTCGTACGATCCCAGCATACACGGCATATTCAGGGCCATGTGACTCGTTGTCGTCATCCAAGGACTGATCGGTCATGGCAACCATATCAATCTCTGGAATCACCCAATCGAGAATCTGGGTGTCGGTGGCAGATCCTCCACAGACCTCGTTGAAAAACTTCCAAACATTTTCCATGATGGTATCGATGAAGTATAAGGAGTCATCAGGAGACTTGGGGTGTTTCAGTGACTGTCGAATGTCAAAGCTGACGTTCTCATCCCCAACTCTCAAGTGAGTGATATCACAAATATTATTGCAAGGAAGGAACAGAAAGCCCGAAGCCCATGCTGGTATTAGGATACATTTTCCATGATGGTATCGATGAAGTACAGGGAAGGAACAGAAAGCCCGAAGCCCATGCCGCTTAACCTCAGTCTTTGTAAAAAAATGGAGATAGCACAAATATTTAATGCAAGGCCAGAGATTTGGAGGTTCGTTAACAGCCGCTGCCACATTTGGGACCCGAAAAGCCAGTTGGAGATGATGATGGAGGACGAACGAAAAGACAAAATAGAAGCACATATTGCAGCTAAAATACGCACAAGCAAGGATTCGTAAACCCGGACACAGGTAACTGATGACTGGCGACACTGGTAGGTCGGGCACGGGCACGGGCATGGGGTTGGTAGTATTTTATGACATTATTATTATGTGTGTTTTAAACAATTTACTTTCTGTCGTACTTGTTTGTTTGTTTATTTGTTGGTTTGGATACTTTTATTGCCGTGGGTGCCAAAGACATTATGGTAGGTACTATTTTAGCCGATAGGGCAAGGGATGGATGATTTCATACCGAATTTTCAGCAGTTTATGCTTGGTTGTTTGTGGTTGTTTGCAGTTTTATATTATACAGGTACAAAAACAGGAAAAAGGACGATAAACAGGGGACGCTCTGTCAAAATTTTGTTAACCCGTAGGGAAGTAACTCTCCATTTTAACCCATAATACTCAATAAAAATTTTTATATTTTCATGAATCTTTCCACATTGAGGACAATGTGAGATTCAAGTGTGGGGAGGGGAATTACTTGACTAACTGTTTGTTCAATTAATTATAAAAATTCTCTAAATCAACAAATATTTTTGCAGCAAACAAAGATTTTCATAAAACCTAAAGAGAAAACCAAGAAAATTTTTTGCAAATAACAAATCATTACAAAAAAAAGTGAAAAAGTAAAAAGAAGTTTTGTAATATTGAGAATAAATTTATACAAAATATGGCGTTAATACCCAATTCCTCCGTTACTGTGAGATAAACCTCATGCCATATAAATAGTTTTTCGGAAGCTTTGAGTGAGTCATATGTTTCGTGTGATTTAGAACTTATTGCAATTATTCATTTCAAGACCGCACGAAGCGTTTTATAAGGAAGAAGGTAATATTGACACAATTCCATCAAACCCATTGCCAACTTACAAAACCCAAAAACCTTAACCAAAAACCCGATCACTTTATCCATTTCACCGGTAAAATACAACACTAGTCTTTTACCGGCAGACCCTAAAGAACTGGAAATGCATTCTTTCGATTTCAATTTCCTTTGCTGCATACACTTCACAAAACCTAGGTTGCCTCCAGAACTTAGGGAGAGAATCTTTCTCTTTAGCAATGAGGTGAGGAAAAAGTGGCGCCAAGATGAACAAAGGCCACCATTCTGTGGAATTTCCAAAAATGCAATGAAGAGAAGAGCAAAAAAAGATATGAACGATGCTTAGGTTGCGGAAATTGGTTCCAGGAAGGAAGATGTAGAAAAAGTCAAACTCAGTCTCAGCATGAATATACCGAACTAATAAGGGTGGGGGCTATTAGGCTCAAAGTCGAACGATCCATTAGAGTTGGAAGTTATGTTCAGAACAGGATTGAGGAAGAATTGATCCACATCCTCAATAAAACTGGTCTTGACGATCTGACCTTAAAAGAGTCATTAAGTATATAATATGTATATATATATATAATTTTCGAAGAAAATGAGCTAACCATTGAAGACATCTCAAGACTCCCGAAAAACAGTTGTATTTACCATCCTCATTAACCCTTGAACTACCACAAAATATCAAATCCCTACTCACACAAAACCAACCATTTTACCTTCCGATCTATGCAACCCTTTAAAAGGGGGAAATCTGAACTTGTTACAAGCTTATTTATCACAGGTTGCATTTTGACTAAGAGCGTTCACATACATACATCATATGTATGATCAGATATAAAACCGAGTGTGAGTGAACATTGTGAGAATGTGACATTTTGCATAAACGGAAGCTCATAAAAATAAAAGTTCCTTCTTATTTATCACTAACATAAAAATTGGTTATTTTATTTTATCTTCTTGGAGCTCACTTAAGGGATGGTTATAATCTAAGCTTGCTGTTTTTAGAGGATATTTATAAGAAGATTGCTTGAGGACAAGCAATGTTCAAGTGTGGGGATGTTTGATGTACATAGAAATATACATCTTTTCGGCATCAAATAATCTCTAAAAACTGCAATTTCTATCAAATAACATAGCATACAAGTCTACTTATCATAATAAAACTTACTTGCAGATGAAACCAAGCCCCAAACGAAGAAACAAGCAAAAAGACGAAGAAAAACACAAGAAAAACAATGAAACACGCCCCCATGCCTCAGGAAACACATGCTTCTGAACACAAGAAACGACAAAATCTGGAAGCAAAAGCACCGGGCCATGCCTACCAACCATGGGGCCGTGGACGTGAACACAGAAAAGACAAAAATTAATTAGCACATGTCATTAAAAACCACGGGGCCGTGCCTCTCAACCACGGGGCCGTGGTCACCTTTCAGAAAAGACAAAACAAATCTGGCACATGTCATAAAAATGTACGGGGGCGTGCCTACGTAAGAATGGGGTCGTGGATCACACTCCAGATTGCCTATAAATAGTGGCTCATGTTGCACTCATTTGGTGTGCCTTGAAAAGAGTTCTATCCGGTTTTCACTTATAAAAATACACACTAACACTAACATTGAAGATCTAGTGAAGAGTTTGAAGGCTTGGAGGTCATCATCATCATCCATCATCATCATCATCATCATCATCATTAAGAAGGAAGATTCATCTACATTTGGTTAGATTGTTCTAGTTTAATCATGTATTTGTTATCATCAATCATCTTAATGTTTATCATCATGCTCATTATGAGCTAAACTCCTTTTTACCATCTAAAATCTATGAAGAAGCTTTGTTTTACTTGATAATTATACAAAACATGTGGTTTAGTCTAGTAAAGTACATGGTTATATTACTATTATCTTTTGATGAGAAATGTTTCACCATCTTAAATCATTAATTCAAAGTTGGTGGTTGTCAATTATATTGGCAATCGTTCATGATCGATTCATGTTCTTGAAAGATAGAAATACTTTGATACATTATCAAAACATGGATCCTTATATTGTACTTAGAAATGATGAGATATAAGTTATGATGTATTTCTCTAAGTCTTGGTAATCCGAAATGTCTTTCCTTCGGATAACATTTTAATTAAATAAATCATATGTTAACGGAATGTGTAATAATAACCTACATAAATCAACCAGGGGAGGTTGTGTGACTAAACTACAACCACCCGAAGTTGTTAGAATTGGTATTTGAGAAATCGGAGTCAATCCTAATCTTTCTACTTTACGAAACTACTTGCCAAATTAAATTGACATCATTGAGGTGGCGTGACATTATGAAAGGGTGGACTTTAAAATGCGCATGTTACCTCCTTAGTGCCAAAGATGCTCACTAAAGGTTTAAGGAGCTATCTATCATATATTGCTACGGCAAGTTTACCACATGTTTAAATATTAATTATCAATGCTAAAATGGAGTGGATTCTTGATCTTAGATGATAACCTTCGCATAATTGAACAACTCGTTTAGAATCTCTTGTCTTGGTCAATAATATATTATATATAAGTATTTATATTTTATAAAAAGTTCAAAAATTAACCCCAAAATGATTAAAACCTCCGATTAAAGTAAAACAACGATTTATTATTAGAAACATTTGTGTCCACGGATCGATACCTGGTTCTTACCAATACTATTATACATATACGATACGTACACTTGCCTATTTTTTGTGTGTTTAGTCTTTGTAGAAATCACTTTTATAAATTTAAAACACTATCTTGTGCAAAAGCAAATCATTCCATCCTTTATATTTTACAAGCCACTCGCACAACACATCAATATAGTATGATGATCTTGGCGAAGCTTAATACACTTGAAAAACCTTAAAATGTGGCTGCCACTCTTGTTCTTCATCCTTTTTAACAGCCGATAGGAGTAATAAAGAAAGGCTTCTAGTGAGCCTCAATGTTTGACCAACACACCAAAAAAATTATATTTCTTCTTCTTGATTTCAATTTGTCGTGGGAAAACAATTAGAGCTGCTTCAACTCCAAACACAAATATAATTTTTTTGGTTTACTTTTGTGCCCTTCATGCTGGCCGATTGGACCTTTTTTGATGTTTAGCTTATATTTTTTATTTGTTTTCCTTGTGAGCTACAAACTGCCGATCGGAGGTTTTTTTGTGCTTAGGGTTTTTTTTATGTTATTATATAGTATACTCATGCAAGGTTCACGCAAATGGGCTTGGGTTGGGTTTAACTTGGTTCTTCAAAAATTGATCATAAAGGCCATTTAAATCTTGAAAAGCTTGGTTCATTTTCTATTTAAAACCCGCAACCTACGAAAAATATTTAAATTTGTAATATCATGCCAAAACAAGTTAAAATCATTATTGATTAGATAATTAAGCAATTAAAAAGATGATAAATGATGCGGAAAACAAGTGTGTTTTACAATACATCAGAGAGTTCAACATAAGATGTTTTAGTTGTTGAATCTAATTCAGATGCAAGTAAACCAAATGGCGATGGATCGGAAGTTTCAAGAACAAAGGAGGGTTGATCAAACGCCATATGTTTAAGGGCATGCATTTACTACAAATAGAGAGCCGGGAGTTGAAATCCACGGTTACTGCTTAGGGGGAGAAGCTTGCTAAACAAGATGAGATGATCATTCAATTGACCTGCAAGGATGACATGTTGAAGAAATTGAAGGATAAAGATCAAGTTTCCCGATGCTGGTTGTAGTGATGGTGATTAGTAGCCAGGTGGTACTTCGACCTCTGGTTGTGTTA
Organism: Bidens hawaiensis; assembly: GCF_021521415.1. Classification (NCBI taxonomy): domain Eukaryota; kingdom Viridiplantae; phylum Streptophyta; class Magnoliopsida; order Asterales; family Asteraceae; genus Bidens; species Bidens hawaiensis. The sequence continues at coordinate 139,465 of NW_027505876.1, read as the reverse complement.
CAGTAGAAGGAGATTATGGTAAGCAGTTGGTGGTTTATTGTGATGCCACTAATGTGAAGCCTATTGATTCGACAAAGGCGAACATGATCTTATTTATGGATTATGAAAAGGGGGTTGTGATGACTATGGAAAACACAGATGAGATTGAATAAGGAGAGTTTTTAGATCCTTCATTAATAAAAGAGCAGATTGCTATATTGTTCAGTATAAATGAGGAAGAGGTGAACGAGTTGGAAAATGAGGCTAATGTGGAAGTAGTTGATGACGAAGGGTGAGATTTGACATGAGTGTTCCATCTCAAAACTCATCGTTTAATTATGATGAGGTATAGGTAGAAGATGTGAAAACTAAGGAATATCTTGACATGTACACGCGTAATAATTCAGATGAAGGAATTTCGTTTTTCACGACCGAGCATTATAAAGCACCTGAAGAGCGTTGGAGTAAAAAAATGAGAAAGTAGAAGGAAAGATTAAAGTATCTGATGCCAATACGAGAACTTATGATGATGGGATGTTTACACACAATAAGTTGAGGATGAACAAGCTTGTTAGGGTGTTAAGGTATGCTGAACGTGAAGACTATGTGTAGTTGAAAGCTCTTTAGACAGCTCATCAGTTGAGAAAGTTTGGTGCAAATAAGATGATAAAAGTTGATATTGTATCATGGTTGTACGATCCTGATTTTAAAGACTACATTATAAAATGGGAGCACAACGTTTAGTATTTCTAGCATATTACTGATGTTCTAACATTGCCGTTATGGGACGTATGAACACTTGCGAATAGGCCGTTCATTAACCGTGGTGTAAATCAACTGGCCGGATGGTTCTATCATCACTTGTTACACGAAGTAAGGTATGGGTTTAAGTTTTTCAAATCACAGGTACCAAGACAAAAGTACATCGATGAGATTGATTTGCGCACTGGCTAGAGAAAACTGGTGCTTAATGTAAAACGACCTCACACTAGGAAGAAACTTACAGTGAAGACGTTTCCACAAAGTCTTTATAAGAGTTACAACAGGTTGTACTTCGACAACAAAACCGGTGAAGCTGTAAGCTTCTTAGGAACAAGACTGAAGATGTAGTTTATTTGAGTTATCGACCTAATGTGGTTGGTTAACTTGTCTGAATCTGATAACTATGTGTTATTCAAGTATCATATCAGATGGGCTAACGTTAAAGATTATGATCTTGCTATGCAATTCCAACGTGTGGTCCAAGACCAAGGGGTTCAGCCTTGAACACAAAGAGCTCGAGACGAGGGGGAGTTTCTTGATACATGTTTTGACGTCTCGGTCTTTGCATAATGTATTTTGGCTTTATATGTAAAGTATAGCGGTATTTTGGTAAATGTAAAGCACACTCGTCATTATTTAAGACTAATTCGTCAGAGTAGCATATCAAGAAAGAGTCCCCATATGTTTATTCGTGTTCATTTTCTAGTCATGTTAACGAATGTGAACAATGAATGTGTTAATTCGTTAGTATAACAAATAGGAGTAAACGTATTGTAGCGAATCACACTCATTAGTTATGGCATGTAAAACGAATGAGGTCATCTCCTATAAATACCGTGTATGGTATTGAAGTAATTATCTGTTATTATTATTATTATTATTAGTAGTAGTAGTAGTAGTATCAATTGTGTGCTATTACTGTGTCCAATTTTTCTCCAACACACATTGCACGTAGTTAAACATATTACTAAATGTAATCATATCGAAGACTAGATCCTTAATGTAATCATTAGTAATTGACCAGTACAAGGTTTCTCATTCCTTATCATATGCCAGTTGGATGATCGGAATTATCACCTGGAGTTGCTTACTTTAGTGAGAGATCTAATATGAGAAGCTACGAGTTATTGGTTTGTTTACAGGATTTAAAGATTGTCTATCTACACAAGCCTGAGAATCATCAGTCAATGGGGAGCCGGTTAATGTATTCATTATGACTGATGATTTACAGTTAAAGTATTTTAAGTCAAAGTATTCAACAACTACCGAAAATGGGGGAGTCTGTTAGTGCATGATTTGTTGTTCGCGGCTGATCGAATAGGCTAGGGGTAGTTTAGTCTTTATATTTATTGTAACATGGCTCCTTCGCTATGGATTGTATAGCGAATGGGGTCTATTCGTTAGACTAGCTATTCTATTGTTAAATTAAGAGCTCATTCGCTAAGGGTTTTGCAAATGAATGCTCAAAGGTTAATGTAACGCCCATTCGCTAAGGATATTTAGCGAATGGGAGGTCATTCGCTATGGGAAGCCTTATTCGTTAGGTGTGTCTTTCGAATGAGGGTATCCTATGAATACGCCTTGCCCAGTGAATATGCAAAAAGTGATGTGTGCCATATTTATTGCCCATGTAACGTTACCATATCATATTCTCTTCATAATGTATTTCCATAATGTATCACTGTAATGTATTAACGTAACAATAAATTATTATTTAATTTGGTATGCTTCACTCAAGAAATGTGTATTTAATATCTATTCGGGTTGTGTTGAAGAATGGTATCATGTTTATTGTAAGTGGTATACCACACCGCCTGCCGGTAAGGGACCTGACTGGATGTTTGATTATGACTCGTTATTTAATTCGTTCACTCCATCGGTTGAAGTACAACAAGAAGACTTAGTTCGTGCTTACTTGGAAGAATAGTTTCTTTCAACACCGAGGTCTTCTAATTATGGTGAGAACGTTGTACACGATAAACCGAAAGAAACAGATGGTGTTTCTATTTCTTGTGATCATGGCGATTTCGAAGATCCGTCCTCCGCACCATTTGTTGAATCTCAAGATCTTCCTAAGATACAAGCTGGTGAATCTTCCCAAATTGTGTATGTTGAAGTGGATAAAGAAACATCACTAATCTTGAACACAATGTGATTGTTCCTGAGAATCCGTCCCTTGGGATTCATTCGTATCATCCTTAGGAAAATATTTTTGGTGATGTAAATAATGGAGTTCTAACGAGAAGTCAAGTGGCTAATGTATGTGAAGATAATGTATTGTGTGAATATGGGGATATGCATGCTTCGGGTATCATTAGTATCACTAGATACACATGCTTTCTATGTAAGATTAAACTTACAAGTGCCCTAATGGAACTTAACGGTCCGTCTTGGGTAGAATTGACGCAAGCAAAGTTGCAGCAGTTCGTAAGACTAGGTGTTTGGAATCTTATCAATAAACCGGATCGAATTAAAAAGGCTATCCTGACAAAATGGGTATTTAAATGCAAGAGGATGATCTTGGGGTCATAATACTGTGTAAGGACTTCGAGAAGACGATGCAAACCAAGTTCGAGATGAGCTAGATGGGAGAGATGAGTTTCTTTTTAGGGTTGCGGGTTCTACAATCTGACGAATCAATCTTTATTCATCGGACAAAGTATGTGAACGATGTTTTGAGCTGATTCAAGATAACTGTTGGGAAAATCCCTTAAACTCCTCTTCCCGTGGGTCACAATTTGTCACTCGATGAATTGGAGGATACCGTTGATCCAAACATTTATCGAGTGATGATAGGTTCTCTAATGTATCTTACTGCATCATGACATGATATTATATATGTTGTTTTCTTGTGTGCCAGGTATCAGTCGAGTCCACGAGTGACTCATACGGCGGTTGTGAAGCCTATTTTTCACTCTATGAGGGGTAATCTAAATATCGGGTCATGGTATTCCAATGATAATAGTTTTGATTTAACACCTATCTCATATTATGACTACGGAGGATGTCGGATTAACTTCAAGTCTACCACATAGGGTTGTCAATTCTTTAAAAACCGGCTTGTTTCTTGACAGTATAAGAAACAGACACAGGTTCTAACTTCAACCGTAGAAGCCGAATGTGTGGAAGCCTTTAGTTGCTGTTGATAGGTTTTATGGAATTAACAACACTTTCTGAATTACAGTTTGAATAACGAATAACCTGTTTACCACTTGAAAATAAACACATTGAAATTCGTTATCATTTTACCCGTCATTGCTACGAGAAGAAACTACTAGACTTTGAAAAAATTCACACGGATTTTCAAAAGGCATACCCCTTTACCAAAGCATTTGACAAAACGATATTCAAATATTTGCGTGGTAAAAATGGTTTAAAATTACTCGCTGAAATTTAAAACCCCGGTTAATCTTTTTTTTTTTTTGTATAGTTTCATTTTTATTCTTTCTTTAATATTTTGGTTTTTATGAGGGTGAAAATGGGAAAAATACAAAAATATCGTGCTTTCAGTTTGTATGTATAAAATCCAAAAACATTCATATATGTGAAATTTCCAAAAATATTAAAAAATTGCGCCTAATAGGGAAAATGATATTACATTGATCTTTTATGTCCTATATCCAGTAAGAAATAGGTGAAAAAGACTGTGTGCTTAATTGTATTAGTACATTGGTAGGTCTTAAACAAAAAAGTAAAGAAGATTATGTGATATAATCATAAATTCGCCAAATTGAAAAAGGTGTTAGTCTCTTGAAAAGTCTTGGTAATGAAACCAGTTTGATCATAAAAAATTGTTACAAATGAAAAATGTTAAAGCTACTAGTTAATGGTTAACACTTCAACGATGTATGATCTTATGGCCTTAAATCATGTATTAATAGGATGCTTTTCCGGACTCATTGGGTCTTTATACGGTTTTCCATCTTAGGTATTCACAAATGTGAATATTATTTTGCTCAAAAGGCGAACCCACAGTTTATCAGCACATTATAAGTCATTAAACTTGATCACTATTGTACTTTGTACAAAATTCACTACTGACGTAATCAAACCACGCTGTGAGTCATACATTGTTCCCTTGCTCGCGTCTTATTATCTTTAAGAAACAGACCATAAAGGATACAATGTATATAATCCATACAAATGAAATCGTGCATACTCATCTATGGAAAAAGAACTCGAGATATTGCTTGATAAGGGTGATATATCCTGTAGTGGGGATTATTTGCTACCATGTTATAAAAAAAATTAAAATTCAAAGTATTTTGATCTACTGATTTCAAGGTTTAAGTCAAGTTGGGGTGATATTGTAAAAATTAAAATAAGCCTGAATCGAGATCAGAGGTTTATAGTTTCGGATATTATGTGCCCTAGTTTTGTCACACCCAGACCAGGTAGTTGCAGAAGCGTAATACGGGAATGTAACAGATAACACTTGTATCAACCACATTGTTTATAAAGAACTTCAACAAACTAATTTACATCATATTACATTGGTAGGTACTAAGTTTACAAACTAGATGAAAATCACATAACCAGATCACGGGCTTCTTATTCATTACTACGTATTTGCATCTATTCACATCTATTCAACTTTGCTTCTAACACCAAGCACGTAAGTAATTCATTCCAACTTCGGCTTACCTGAAAAGCATGTTAAAACGGGTCAACTACGTCTAGTTGGTGAGTTTCAAGTTTCACGAATACGAACAAAGTCAGTATACGAGTTCGTAAAGTTCATAGTATGTATGTATATATGTATGTGTATGATGTATTATACTAAGCCACAAGTGAAACCAAGACAGCTCGCACGCATGGCCATCCTTGCCAATGTACTCCCGTTGGCTTTAACAGCCACTTTGCCCCAAGTATGTACTATGTCTAACACCACATAGCAGAATGTAATAAGTATAAATGACAATGTGCAACTGAGTTAACATGTTCTGGCATACCCCACCGGCCCTGTCAGTTGGGTTTGTCAAACCGATAGTACTATCCACACGTCACTAGCACGAAATTAATCACTTTTGTTTGTGAGGACTTTCAAGTGTTAGTAGTTAAATAATTCACATCATCACACATTTTCAAGTATATAAGTATATGTAAATATGCTCTCCACCCCAAAAGTTCGTAAAACAGTTTAGAAAGCGGGGTCGTGAAACTCACCTTATCGTAGTTCAAGCTGGTAATATGTATCATTAAGTAAGGTGCCTCGATTATAACTTGACTCCTATAACCAGTATCATACTGTTAATACTAGTACAGTGTTTAAACTAAATCGGGCTGTATAACTAGTCTGAGTATAGCTGTTAGGCCCAGAACATGACTATAGTCTTAGATTGTGACGTTGTAAACTATGAAATGTTAAAAACCAGATTTGGCTCAGTTTCACCATTTTCCGAGCCTAGCCAAGTTGATCGTTTATGCATTTCGGGATTAGGTAAGATCACACAAACTTAAGTAAACATATTGATTGATAAAATAATTCGATTTATGAAAGAATTTTGATGTTTCGGTATCTGGAGTGATCGCAGGGTTCGTTTCCGTTTTCTTACGGTTTTGATTATACAAAACGCCTACAATCTATCCCGAATTGTCCGGAATTCTCGTAAAAAATTCGTTTTTATCAAATTCATCTGATACTATGATATTTGACCACTTTTGATATTTTGACATACCAGTCAGATCGTTAAACATAAAACTGTCGGTTTCGTTAAAAATATATATCGGTTAAATCTTTGATTAATCATAACTAATTATGCACTTTTATATAAATTTTGGAATTTTTTTAAATAAATTAAAATATGGAGAATTTTATAAAAATATTTTCAGAAATTTTATGATTAATTATCTATTTATACAAAATCATAATGTGTTATAATTAAGTAATAAATAGCCCGTTTATATCAAAAGACATCTGAAAAATCCGATAGTTTTTGCAAGTGGTCTCAATATCATCACATAACCCCTGAAAAATCTCCAGAATCTAACTATTTGGCCAAAATGTCATTTTGCTCGTTTTTCAGCTATTAAAACTCGATTAAAACACAATAGCACAAAAAATACATAGACATCTCCAAATGTTCTAAAATTTTTCCAGTGATCTTAACATAATATTTCTGGGTTCCAAACCAAATTTCATAATTTTTCATGAAGGTTACCTATTTTTCACGAATAAACGGTAATAAATTCGCCAAATATTCTCCGTATATTGAAAATTCGCGCCACGTATAAATCTCGGTCCAAAATTTAGTTCGGGTTCGGTTTTTCGCAAGAAAACTAGTTCAGGTGCGAAAAATAGCGCAAAAACGAGTGTTATTCAGCTTATTTTTGTAAAATAAGAAAAACGTACTAACTCGTTGTAAAATTCCAAAATATTTTCACGGATTGCTTAGAACATGTCATATAAGTGTTTTATAAATATTTTTTGGCTTAACGGATGCTACAATGCTCGTTTTGATGTTAACGATTGCGTTTAAACCTATAACGTATCAATAAACGAAACCTTTTTCGTTTAAATGGTTTTAAACGTACCGGGGCCTAAATATCAATATGTTAACTTCTATAATATATATGTAACTCGTATATGACCCCTCAGTATATATACAGGTCATAATCAGTATCGGTCGGTTACTCGTTTAATCGCTACGAATTAACCGATTTATCATTTACTCGCTACATAGTGAATATAGTATACCTCGTTTTGTCACGAATGTCACATCTCCCCCCGTTAAGAAATTTCGTCCTTGAAATTTAATGTGTCATCGGTTTTCATTTTAGGGAACAGGTGTGGTTATTTCTTTCGGAATTCATCCTTTCGTTCCCAAGTAAATTCGGGTCCTTGTTTTGAATTCCACCGAACTTTTACCAATGAAATTTTATTGTGTCGTAACTGTTTAGTTTTCCCATTCACAATCTCTACCGGTTCCTCTACGAAATTGAGCTTTTCATTGATCTGGACATCTTCCAGTTGTACTATTGCCGTTTAATCAATCAGACACTTTTTCATATTCGATATATGAAACACATCGTGAATGGTGCTACGGGACCAATTTTTGCAATAATTTCGAAAGGTCCAATGTATCCTGGGGCTAACTTACCAATCTTTCCAAACCTTATAACGCCTTTTCATAGCGATACTTTCAGAAATACATTATCTCCTATTTCAAAAGATAACGGTTTTCTGCGAACATCAACATAACTTTTCTGTCGGTCACGGGTGGCTTTCAATTTTCATTTAATATTATGGATCTTATCAGTGGTTTCTTGAATTAAATCAGACCTTGTAATTTGAGTATCACTCACTTATGTCCAACAAAGTAGCGATCTACATTTCCGCCCGTATAATGCTTCATAAGGTGTTGCTTGTATACTACTGTGATAACTGTTATTGTAAAAGAATTCAATGAGCGGGAGGTGTTGATCCCAATTCCCTTTGAAATCTAATACATAAGAGTGAAGTAAATCTTCAAAGGTTTGGATGTTTCGTTCGGATTGACCATCTGTTTGGGGATGGTAAGCGGTACTCAGGTCTATTCGGGTTCCCAGAGCTTCTTGAACTGCTTGCCATAAATGTGAAGTAAAGTGACTGTCTCGATCTGAAATAATCGAAAGAGGTATCCCGTGTCTAGATACAATTTCATCAATGTAAATTTGAGCGAGTTTTTCGGTGGTATAGTTGTTACGGATCGGAATAAAGTGTGCGGATTTGGTTAATCGGTCTACAATTACCCAAATCGCATTATGTCCTCGGGAGGTTTTAGGTAGATGTGTTATGAAATCCATGGTTATTTGTTCCCATTCACAATGTGGGATTTCGGGTTGTTGTAACATTCCCGAAGGTTTTTGATATTCCGCCTTAACCCTTGCACACGTTGCACCCTTACTTTCATACAAGGCTATATCCTTTTTCATGCCAGGCCACCAATAAAATTCCTTAACATCTTTATACATTTTATCAGTACCTGGATGAATAGAATATTTGGATTTGTGTGCTTCATCAAGAATCAGTTCGCGAAGTTTATGAAGTGTCGGAATCCAGACCCGGTTTTTATAATAGAATATTTCATCAATTTTCTTCTCAAAATTCTTTTCGTTCCCGTGTAGTTCTTCCTTTTCTAACTGGTATGCTTTTAAGGTTTCGTCTTGTGCAACACGAACTTGTTCGATTAGGCTATTTTGGACAATCATTTCGAGTGCTCGTACCCCTCAGCGGTTTAACTCTGTCTTTTCGGCTTAAATCATCAGCTACTATATTGGCCTTTCCCGGATGGCATTTAATTTCACAATCATAGTCATTAATAGTTCTCAAATATGTGTTGTAAGCTTTTGTGATCGGTATAAATAGTACATTTGGTGCCGTACAAGTAATGTGTCCAGATTTTCAATGCAAAGGTAACTTCTCCCAATTCCAAATCGTGGGTCGTATAATTCTTGTCATGTAATTTTAATTGTCGGTAGGCATACGCTATTACTTTCTTTCGTTGCATCAGTACGAATCCCAAACCTTTACGAGATGCGTCACAATAGACCAACAATTCATTAGTTCCATCTGGAAGGCTTAATATTGGAGCTTCACATAACATTTGTTTTAACGTTTGGAAGGCCATTTCCTGTTCTTTTCCCCAATCATACGTTCGATCTTTCTGAGTTAGGAGGGTTAGAGGTTGAGCAATACTTGAAAAGTTTTCAATAAATCGTCGGTAATACCCGGCTAATCCCAAAACTTGGCGAATTTCTTTCGACGATTTAGGTACTTACCAATCTTTAATAGCCTCAATTTTACTGGGGTCTACTTGGATTCCTTGATGATTCACAACGTGTCCTAAAAAATGGACTTCTTGTAGCCAGAATTCACATTTGGACAGTTTGGTGTATAGCTTTTCTTGTCTCAATAATTCTATAATTATCCGCAGATGTTGTTCGTGTTCTTCTTTAATTTTCGAATATATCAAAATGTCATAGATAAACACTATCATGAATTTGTCAATGTAGGGTTTGCAAACTCGGCTCATAAGATCTATAAACACTGCAGGGCATTTGTCAACCCAAACGGCTAACCAAAAATTCATAGTGACAATACCGAGTTCGGAAAGCTGTTTTTGGGATATCTTCTTCCTGAATTCTTACTTGATGATAACCCGATCTGAGATCAATTTTCGAAAAATACTTCGCACCCTGGAGCTGATCAAACAAATCATCAATTCAAGGTAAGGGGTATCTAATATTTATAGTCACTTTATTCAATTTTCCGGTAATCAATACATACCGAAAACTTCCATCTTTCTTTTTCACAAATAACACTGGTGCTCCCAACGGCGAATAACTAGGTCGGATAAAACCCCTGTCCAATAACTCTTGTAACTGGTTGGACAGTTCTTGCATTTCAGAAGGTGCAAGTCGGTAAGGTGCTTTAGCAATGGGTGCTGCTCCCGGTATCAAGTCAATACGGAATTCAACTTGTCGGGTCGGTGGTAACAAGGCAACTCATTGGGAAATACATATGAATACTTGTGTACAACTGGGATGTCTTCTATTCGCTTTTCATCAGGGTCCTTGACTGTTACGTTCGCCAAGTATAACATACACCCTTGGCGTAAATAGTTTAATACCTTAAGTTGGGATACGAGAGGCAACATAGTACCAAATTTCTCGCCTTGAACAACCAATGCCTCATCATTCGAAAGAGGTATCCTAACAGTCTTATCTTTACAGACAATTTCAGCTTTAAACTTAGATAGCCAGTCCATACCGACTATAACATCAAAACTTCCTATTACTACATGTGGGTCTTGTCACGCTTCGCCCGAACCTAGCCGGATAATGTTTGCCCTTCATTTTGTCGTTTTACTACATCAGGTTTCAATTCGGGGCAGTGTCTCCTAAAGTGTTTCGTACTACCGCACTTATAACGTATCTGGAGGCTCATTGAAGACGAGGTTTGTTGATTAGATTGTTGTCGAATTGGTTGGGGAGTAGGTGTTTGTGGACTACGAGGTTGGGTTGTTTGAGACTATCGATTTGAAGTATTCATTATAGTTCTACAACTTGGGGATAATGCCCAATCATTCCACATCTTTGACATATGGTCGTTCGACATTCACTAGTATGATGCAAATTACGCTTTCCACACTTTGGCAACAACCCTCTGTATGCATCTTGTTTCATGTTGGAACTGGTCTTAGCATAGTTCTGAGTTGTTGGGCAGATTCGTTTATTCTGAGATTTCATTTGTGTTCTAGAGATATAACTAGTTCGTTTCAAACCGGACGATTCTCCTGGTACACCGTTTCTTGTAAGGTCAAAAGTAACGACGCTGGCTGTCTCGGTAGGTGTATTATTCTACATTTTCCCAAAAGAACATTCATTCATTTCTTTCTTCCCCGTCGACCACGACGACAGAAACGACGCGAAAAAGCCAGACCCGGAAAGGGGAAGGGCCAGTGGTGGGCATTTGGTAAAGTCGGGCCGATCGGGTGTCTTCATTCAAGCGACGGTACAGAAGAAGAACGAAACGAAGTGAGAGGCCGGGGGGCAGGGAAAAGAGTCGAGTCGATCAGGCTCGACGACCGGGAGAAGCAAAACGAAATCAGGATTTGGCCGAAAAAGAAGCAACATTATGGATACTGACACGGCACTTTCTAAAGTTGGGTAGGCTGTGGAATTGACTATACTTATCACGGCTGGGGTAAGTCCCCAAATATAGCGCTCAATGCGCTTGGATTCCAGAATATATGACCATGGTTCTAAACGAGTCAATTTATTGAAACGATTTGTGTAACTTAAATGATCAGCGCCTCTCATTTTCAAATTCCAAAGTTCGTGTTCTAATATCTGGATCTCATTTCTTGGGAAAAAATGTTCTAATGCGAGGGTTTTAAGTTCAGGCCATGTCATACTGTTAATCATTTATCTTCCCTGAGTTTGTACAATCATATTCCACCACATCAAAACATCATCCAGAAACATACTCGTAGCAAATTTGACTATATGCTCTGGTCAACATTCACTAATGTTAATTATGGACTAGGTCTTTTCAATCCATTTCACCAATCCTCTAGGTACTCAGTACCACTGAAATTTATAGGTCTACAATACATAAACTTTTCATATGAACATTCTTGACGCGGGGAGTTCGTGTTACCAAAAATATTAGTAGATAGTGGGGGAGTTATATTCGTGACATTATTAGTATTCGACGGGGAAGTAGAATTCGTAGCTGCATTATTGTTCGGCGGAGGTGTAGTATTAGCGGTTGTATTAGTGCTTGACGGTTGGTTAACTGTTGTATTTGCACGTATGCCAGCAGTGACTTGCGCTACAATAGTCAGTATCACTGCTTGTAGGTGGCGAGCAATCATTTCGCCCACCTCCGCCTCAAATATAGTATTAGTTTTCTCCGGGACCATTCTATAACAATAATCATAAACACACAACTATGCCAAAGAACACATTTGTATTACACATAACTGTTACTGTATGTACATAATCCAAACCCAGCGCATGGACTTAACCTGGTATAGGCCAGATCTTAAATAGATTTACTAAAATTTGTCACTATATAGAGGCTTAACCCGGTAAGGGTCGGTGCTTGTAACAATAGTAGATTAAAAACATCCTCCATGTCAGCGCAATATGCTACTACTAGTGCTGCATGGGGTATCAACAGACTACGTATAACAAACCATACTACTTTTATTTATATTTATCCATATGTATATAATACAATAACCACACACAAACAACCATTTAGGCTGCAATAATTGCTTGACATCCGCATAACTTGGTTGTCACTCTGTCCAAGAGCCGTCAATGTAAGTTCATCACTACGTTGTATATCCTGCATGTAATCAAATAGCTCACGTCTTCTCTATATGTTGGTGATTATAGCTATTAAGTGCTTTAGTATCTGATTAGTCAATACAGCTAACCAGGCTGGGTCGGCTAAATGGGGAGGTTCTGGATCAGGTACATGTATACTCCATGTAAGGAAAGGTATCTCGGTAACATAAATACTGAAGGTTCTTCCCGTATGATAAGTCAATATGGGTGGGGAAGGCATACTATCAGGTTATGGTACACTCGTACGGTCAGTCTGGCTAGCTCTATGAGTGGGTGTAGTCACCGGGGTATGGTGTGATAATGGTGTGGTAGATCTAGGAGCTCCAGAAAGAGAGTGGTAAGTATTGGTGGCTCTTGCTCCTAAGTCATTTCTAGGAGATTCCCTCGGAGAATTGGTGTCACAACGATAGCCCGATAAATCAGGCTGGTCAGTAGGTACCTCGAGCAGGACCACAACATCCCCTAAGCTTTCACTCGTTTCCTCCTCTAATTTCTCTTCGGGGTCCTCTTCAGGGTCCTCTTAGTTATCATGCAGTACTGGTATTTTGTTGGACAGACGATATTGTAGGTCTTGACATATTTCTGCACAATGGTTAGTAATAATAACAATTCTTAATAATATTAATTATAATAATGTATAATATTAATTATGATTTAATACATACATGTATTCGTACACATTAGCACAGATAATCCTTTATATATATTTATATAATAATATATTTTACACACATATGTTGCTGTTTTTACCTATAGGATTGTTTATCGATTTCTTCTTGAATTCCCTCATACAAACAAGTCCGTTATTACATTCCGGACCCATAATAACCCACTTGTCCATTCGAGTTTATCCCGAGAATCATTAGTATATATTATTTAATATTATTTTATTCCCAGAGCTAATCGAGCCTACTGTTATATTAGGGTATCCTAAGGGACATCCTAATTCTATATAACCAATGGCTCTGATACCAACTTATGTCACACCCCGACTAGGTAGTTGCGGAAGCGTAATACGGGAATGTAACAGATAACACTGGTTTCAACCACATTGTTTATAAAGAACTTCAACAAGCTAATTTACATCATATTACATTGGTAGGTACTAAGTTTACAAACTAGATGAAAATCACATAACCAGATCACGGGCTTCTTATTCATTACTATGTATTTGCATCTATTCACAGCTAATCAACTTTGCTTCTAACACCAATCACGTAAGTAATTCATTCCAACTTCGGCTTACCTGAAAAGCACGTTAAAACGGGTCAACTACGTCTAGTTGGTGAGTTTCAAGTATCACGAATACGAAAAAAGTCAGTATACGAGTTTGTAAAGTTCATAGTATGTATGTATATGAGTATGATGTATTATACTAAGCCACAAGTGAAACCAAGACAGCTCGCACGCATGGCCACCCTTGCCCATGTACTCCCGTTGGCATTTAACAGCCACTTTTCCCCAAGTATGTACTATATCTAACACCACATAGCAGAATGTAATAAGTATAAATGACTATGTGCAACTGGGTTAACATGTTCCGGCATACCCCACCGGCCCTGTCAGTTGGGTTTGTCAAACCGATAGTACTATCCACACATCACTGGCACGAAGTTAATCACTTGTGTTTGTGGGGACTTTCAAGTTTTAGTACTTAGATAATTCACATCATCACACGTTTTCAAGTATATGTAAACATGTTTTCCACCCTAAAAGTTCGTAAAACAATTTAGAAAGCGGGGTCGTGAAACTCACCTTATCGTAAATCAAGCTGGTAATATGTATCAGTAAGTAAGGTGCCTCGATTATAGCTTGACTCCTATAACCGGTATCGTACTGTAAATACTAGTACAGTGTTTAAACTAAATCGGGCTGTATAACTAGTCTGAGTATAGCTGTTAGGCCCAAAACATGACCATAGTCTTAGATTGTGACGTTGTACAATATGAAATGTTCAAAACCAGATTTGGCTCAATTTCACCGTTTTTCAAGCCTAGCCAAGTTTATCGTTTATGCGTTTCGGGATAAGGTAAGATCACACAAACTTAAGTATACATATTGATTGATAAAATGATTTGATTTATGAAAGAATTTTGAAGTTTCGGTATCTGGATTGATCGCAGGGTTCGTTTCCGTTTTCTTACGGTTTTGATTATACAAAACGCGTACAATCCATCCCGAATTGTCCGGAATTCTCGTAAAAAGTCCATTTTTATCAAATTCATCCGAAACTATGATATTTGACCACTTTTGATATTTTGACATACCAGTCAGTTCGTTAAACATAAAACTGTCGGTTTCGTTAAAAAAATATATAGTTTAAATCTTTGATTAATCATAACTAATTATGCACTTTTACATAAATTATTGAATTTTTTTAAATAAATTAAAATATGGAGAATTTTATTAAAATATTTTCAGAAATTTTATGATTAATAATCTATTTATAAAAAACCATTTAATGTGTTATAATTAAGAAATAAATAGCCCGTTTATATCAAACGACATCTGAAAAATCCTATAATTTTTGCAAGTGGTCTCAATATAATCACATAACCCCTGAAAAATCTCCAGAATTTAACTCTTTGGCCAAAATGTCTTTTTTGCGCTTTTTTCGGCTATTAAAACTCGATTAAAACACAATTGCACAAAAAATACATAGACATCTCCAAATGTTCAAAAAATTTTCCAGTGATCTTAGCATAATATTTCTGGGTTCCAAACCAATTTTCATAATTTTTCATGAAGGTTACCTATTTTTCCCGAATAAACGCCAATAAACGGTAATAAATTCTCCAAATATTCTCCGTTTATTGAAAAATTACCAAATTTGAACAGGGACTCACTTATGTAATCCATGATATCCCTGCAAAGTTTCATAACCTAAAACAAAGCATGTCACAATAGAATCACAAACAGCCCCTAAACGAGTAATACGGTATTACCTTGTCGGTTTTTGGTGATTTTCGATAGTTTAAACGACTTTCCAGGTCTTGGGTTGCAAACTCAGTGTATCTACTTATCATATAACATCAAACCAAGCATAAATCATCCAATGAACAGCCTTGTTAGTTAGGGTTTCGATTTTGGTTTCAAATCGAACTTTTGAACCGTAAAAACGTCGTATTCATGTTCTAATCCGCGTTTTTGACCAAAAATCTATATGATTCTGATTTTTAGACATGTTTAACATCAAATCATGATTTTAGTTGATTTTTATGGGTTTTGGATGGTTAAACATGTTTAAAACTAATCAAGACTTAATTTTCCATGTTTAAACTTGGTTAATCACACATGAAATCCATGAAAATGAGATGTTACCTTTATGGTTTTGGGAAAAAAAAATGAAGAACGCAGCTGAGGATGTTTCTAGTCTGAATATTTTGTGAAAATATCTTTGTATAAGGCTTGTTTAACAAGCTTTTCAAAAGGGGGGTTTGGTCCATTTTGGTGGCTAGAACTATGGGGGGGCCATTGGGCCTCTATTTGGCCCATTGATGCCTCGGTTTTCACGCCACGGATAAATCTCGGTCCAAAATTTAGTTCGGGTTCGGTTTTTCGCAAGAAAACTAGTTCAGGTGCGAAAAATAGCCCGAAAACGAGTGTATATCAGCTTATTTTTGTAAAATAAGAAAAACGTACTGACTCGTTGTAAAAATCCAAAATATTTTCACGGATTGCTTAGAACATGTCATATAAGTGTTTTATAAATCTTTTTCGGCTTAACGAATGCTACAATGCTCGTTTTGATGTTAACGATTGCGTTTAAACCTATAACGTATCAATAAACGAAACCTTTTTCTTTTAAATGGTTTTAAACATATTGTGGCCTAAATATCAATATGTTAACCTCTATAAGATATATATAACTCGTATATGACCCCTCAGTATATATACGGGTCATAATCAGTATCGGTCGGTTACTCGTTTATTCGCTACGAATTAACCGATTTATCGTTTACTCAGTACATAATGAATATAGTATACCTCGTTTTGTCACGAATGTCACAAGTTTATACTTAAAGTATATCACGGAAATTTTTGAAAAACTTGTAAGAACGCTTAGATAGACAACAACACCAATGACTGACGTAACACCAGTCATAATAAAGCCGAAATATAAAACTATAATGGATAGAATTCTTTGTCAATATTATTCCCTGCAAAAACTCACAAAATATGTACTATTTTTGTAGTTTAAAGTTTCGATTTTCATGTAGCTTAATTTTGTTTTTTTTATACAAGTTTTGAAAAATCCAAAATATCATATTTTCTACTTTATTTTCGATTATCGAGCATTGAAATTGAAATTTGTAAAAGAAAAAGATTTACCCATGATTTTAAGTTAATTCGGTTAAGGTAAGAGTCTATAAAGTAAATTTTTTTAGTATTTTAAGGTAAATACATCAAAAAGTTTGTTAAAATTTCCATTTATTAAAGGTAAAGGGTCATTCATTACTACAGTGTAACAAATGAGCATTCATTTGTTAATGATAATAACGAATGTGTTACATTTGTTATTACATCACATTCGCTTCCGCTACATGATAACGAATGAGGGCTTATTCGTTCAACTGAAAACGAATGAAAGTTCATTTGTTAACTGTGCTAACAAATGAATAAAGAATAAAGAGTCATTCCTCATTATTTAATGAATGAGTGGTTATTCGTTATCATTTAATAAATGTAGCGTCTTTCATTAATTTGTGATGCCGGATAGACCATTCGCTTGTCTTGGGAAACATGTTGAGCTGTGCGAGGTACTTAAACCCTAAGGAACGCATGGAAATTCCCTGATAATGTTTTTTTTTTAAAAAGAATAAATGGATGACCAAGAGGTGTGTAACATCCCGAAATTTCTAGAATAAGATTTAATGTATTATGTACGTTGGGTGAATTAATTTAGTTAGTGGAATAATAATAATATAATAATAAAAGAGGGGTTTGACTTGGATTAGTAAGAAATACTATGGGCTTAGACCAATGACCCATGATCCATAGTATATAAACCATTATTATCCTTTAATCCCTCATTCTCATCTATTCCGTACACCATCCAAAAACACACACTTAAGCTCTCTCTCTCTATTTCTTTCTTTCTCTAACCGAAATCAAGAAAGAAAACTGAACATCAACCCGAAGTAAAGATAGTCTGATATTGTATAGATCCAAACCGCTATATCTAGTAGTGAAACTACGAGCCGACACCTTAAATCATTAGAGTCATGAGATCCGGATGGAATTAGGTATAAACTGATCAAAAGATGAGCTTAGGGTTCACCCTAGCTCAAATCTGTATCAAACGGGACGAAAAACGGTGAAAAACGATGGGAAAACGGCTGAGATCTCGCTTTTCCAGCGAGATCCCGGTTACCCAGCGATGACGGCGCCGGAAAAGGTGGTTACGAGGTAAGGAATGTCAGAGAATGTTTCTGACATTCTCTGACCTAACCTTTATTCATTAGCGGGGAAATAATGAACTAGCAGTGGTTCGTTAAGGGGGGAAATGACGAACTTGCAGTATTTCGTTAATGAAGAATAACGAACTAGCTTCATTCGTTAAGCAATTTGTTATGTCAATTCGATAAGGAAAGAATGACGAACTGTCCTCAGTTCGTTATGACAATTCGTTATGAATACCAATTCGTTATATAGATCAATTCGTTATAAAGGCCAATTCGTTAAGAAATAACGAAGGAGCCTCCTTTGTTAACGAACTGGATAACGAAGTAGACGTTGAAAGAATGACATAAAGGTCCCTGGACTTAGAATAAATGGTTTAATTACGTAATAGCTCTTGAACTTTATTAATTTATGAAAGATACCTTTAAAGGTTAACGAGTAACGATTAACTAACTGGTTGACGAATCAATAAAGTAAAATCGGCTTAGACACTTAAGATTAATTTAGTAAACAATGAGAATGGCAAGAGTAGTATTTAATATTGTATTCATTAAACATTTAGTCGTGCACAGCTAAGGAAAGGGATAACCATTAACGTCGAACGTAACCGCAATCAGGTGAGTTTCTAGCCCCATTTCCTTGTTATGTTTTCAGGGTTGTGTGCGTACTCAATGTGAAGTGTGAATACACTTACCCTTAAGTGGTAAGTGTATGATATAATGATTGATGTAATAGTAAGTATGAATGTTATGAATGAATGTTTGTCGGTGCTTGAACGATCTTCGGATATTGCGCATACCGCTAGTGGGAATGATCTCCAAGTGGTTATTAGTGTGTGTAAATGTTATGATGTAACTTGCTTATTATGTAAATGATGTAATGATAGAAAGTGTGTTGTAGACAAGTAAAGGTATAATGTGATAGAAGTGGCAAGGGTCTAGTAAGGGTGTTAGTGGCATGACGATAGTACATGGTAGGGAAAGCATATACGTGTCGTCGTTTTTTAAGTGGCATACTGAGAGTACGTGGGAGGACAAGCCTTTACGTGCATTTGTTAATAAGTGGCATAACGTGAGTGCGTGGGAGGGAAAACCTCTATGTGCTCCCGTAAAACAAGTGGCTAAGAAGTATGGGACAACTAAGTGGTTAAGTAGTAAGGTGAATAGGTCATACAGTTGACTATGTGTCTTCGGACACGCATATAATTGCATGTAATGGTTGTATGGTAAGTTGCTTGATTAACTTTAAGAACTCTTAGTGTTGCTGACTTTTAGTATGCACGCAGGTGAGCAGACTAAGGAGCTAGCATGAGGATAGAACATGGCAGGATTGAACGGCTGGCATATGAGGATGAAAGAAATGATGTTTTAAATATGATGTTTCATGTTATGGTTTTAAAGAAAAGATTGGATTTTTTGTAACAAATAGTTGAAGTTAGCGTTTCCGCGAAAAGTTTTATTTAACTTTGATTTGTAAGAACTGTGTTTATGAATAAATCCGATGCTAAAGTAGGGCACTGGGAGCGGGGCCTTACAAGTTGGTATCAGAGCAAAGTTCGAGAGATTTAAGCATCCCAATCCCACATACTTAGACTCGAACAGAGAATGGGATTTAAGTAAGAAAAGAAAGAAGATACCAGTTCAAGATAGTCATGTGTCACTCAAGCAAGCTTAGTAAAGGTAAAGTGTATGGTTAAATAATGTGTAAGATGTTAGCTTAATTGCTAAAAAAGGGATATGTGTATGTTAGGGATAGGATTAATTGATTGTTTGATTAATTAACTGTTTTAAAGTAGAAACTAGCACAAATGAAATCATAAAGGAAAGTATGTAGAACCTGAGAAGTAATGCAAATAGTTAATTACACTTGGCCACTGTCATTAACTACTTGCGTTACGAAATCATGTGCTAAATAGTTCCTGGAGTGATGATGTTTGTGTTTTCCCTTTTAGAATACGATGGCTGGAGCTAGAGAAGTTGTGGAAGCAGGAGGTCGCACTAGACGTTGTGGCAGGCATCGTCTTGTCCGACAACCTTCGATAGAAATTGCTTCTAACACGGGAGAAGAAGGAAGCGCAGCTGGACGAAACCCGAGCAAAAACGAAGGGTATCAACTTGATCCTGCAATTCAAGCAGCCATTGTTCAAGCTGTAGCCACTGCTGTGAAGAACTTGACCCCTGAAGGGTCAGTTAGAAGTCATGAAAGAACTGCTGAAGAGGCGAGAGGAGATGGTAAGAAAGATGAAAGAGAGAAAGGTGATTCAAGTGAGGTTCGATTTGTGAAAACCGTAGATAGAAAGAAGGGCCGAGGCGGGTGTAACTACAAGTCCTTCAAGGGTTGTGACCCGCCGAAGCTAACATTTCGGAGAAGTAATCACTACTCTTCAATGGATAACCGCCATGGATAAAATTATCCGCATTAGCAAATTCCGTCCCGACCAAGTTGTGGGTTATGCAACTCAATCATTCGATGATGAAGCATTGTAATGGTGGGAGACGGTTGAACAGAGAAAGGGTTAAGGAGAGATTAATGCGATGAGATGGAATGACCTGAAGGAGTTAGTGATGAAAAGGTTCTGTGCTGATACCGAGGTTGAGAGGGCCGAGATGAAGTTTTTGAATCTGAAGGTGGGCAACATGGCACACCGCAAGTACACCACTGAATTCAACCACTGAATTCACTGGATCGCAGCGAGAAGAAAACCAAGCGTAGTCGTATTCGGTTAGTCAAAGTTCGATGGGAATCACGGCGTGGCGCGGAGTTCACTTGGGAACGAGAAGACACAATGAAGGAGAAGTATCCACACTTAGTTTGCATCATCATCATCATCTTAATTTCTGGACGAAATTTCCTAAAGTAGGGGATACTGTGACATTCGTCAATTTCGGGTCTCGTTTGTATTTGTTTTTGTATTCGTTTATCATGTAAACTGACCCATTTTGTAAACCAAAGCTTATGATATAATCAAAATGATGGATTTTATGTTACAATATTGTTGTACACTTGTTGGGTCTTGAAAACATTCTTTTTGGTCCTTAAAACTCCTTAAAATGACTTTAACCAAACTTTGGGGACTATTATTGCCATTTACCAAAAACTTGTTTGACCATTTCAACCATCACATGCATCTTTACCCTATTTGTATGAACCATACTCTACCATTATAAAATCAAGGCTCCATACACCATTTTGGTTGTTCATCTTCTCCAAAATCTCTCTCAAATCCAAGTATTCATCTTCAGCATTTTGTTATTTTGATTTCTTAAGGTCAACTAACTATAGTCTTTCATTTTAACTTGTTCATCTAATATTACTAACACTTGAATATGGTGGTACAACATATATATATAATATACACCCCTTGTTTCCTTTATTTGTTACCTCACCGACTCCGGTTGGTTAAGTTTCGAATGTCATAAGGCAAGGCTTCATGGAGGACTTCGTGTTCTTGATATATATACACACACACATAACTTATTATACATATCACTTATGACTAACTTCTAACCCTTTTAGTTTTTTCATCTTATTTACAAGTTCTATGGTGTGAGTTTGTATAAGACTAACCTCGGTTTAACCGAAACTAGTCCAAACCGGAAACCGAACTTTTGTTTACTAGTTTTGTTAAAATAGTTGTATAAACATGTTTATTTCTAGATTTAAGTTTCAAAAATCGTTTTTTACCAGTTCTTTAATATTAAGCATATGGAATCCATCTATGAACTCGTTGGGAGATGAAACCGAACTAAACCGAAACTTTTGCTTAAAAGACTTGTAGTTAAATTTTTAGTTGTAAAATTTAAGTTTTCTTCATTTATAAACCAATATACAAGTTCTATGATATTTGGGCATGTATAAACCATCTATGTACTATTTGTGAGATGGAGACCGAACCAAGCAGAACTATACCGACTTTCACTCGCTTAAGACACACAAGTGTGTTTTTAGCTATCAAGACTTGTATATTTCTTTAAAAATAGTTTACAAACTGATTTTAATTATTTTCTTAAGTACTTGGAATTGTTGGATCCAACTTGATCTCATCACATAGTTTGGACCGACAAAATCGAACACTCGCTTAACGTGCGTTGTTAGTTCTAAAAAATAGATCTACATACTTTGTTAAGTGTTAGTATATTTTAATGAGTTATCTCATAACAATTAATATGTTGGAAAGTTGACTTTGGTTTTGACCATTTGTCTAGACCCGAATCGACAACCCGAACACTCGTTAAAAACCCGTTTTAGTATCTTTGTCCCAAAGGAACTTGCATTTTAGCATTTTTCCCACCTTATTACTTAACATTGGTTAAGTAAATATTAAGGGTAGCTACTTTAACCCGGTTTCGAGCAAATTTACATTTTTAAAGGATTGTTATTATAAATTCTTAAATAGTTACATTTTAAACCTTGAACTTTAATTGTTTACTTTTTGCAACAATTATTTTATTTAAAGATCTTCAAAAAAACCATTCTAAATCCAAGATTTTATTGTCATTTAGGCCTTGCTCGTTAAACTTCATCCATCCGGTTATTCATCTTTTACCGATCAAGTTTTATACTTGAACGTGAGTAACTTCATACCCCGTTTTCTATCTTTTGTTTTGGGGTGACATTTCATACTTATTCAAATAAAATGCTTTATACTTGAGTCTTAAACCACAAACGTTGTTGTATACTTTACTTGAATAATTGCTCGATTTGGCGTTCTATGCTTATATGCCTATGTGTTTATCGCCTTCGGTTGGTAGAATCTATAAATCCTAGACTACTTGGCATCCCCTTGTAGCAAGGTTTCGTTAACGTAATGCAATTAACGATATTCTATTAAATCCTAGACTACTTGGCAATCCCTTGTAGCTAGGTGGCGCTAACGTAATTCTATTAGCGATTGTCAATTTATCCAAGTTTACAGCTATTATTTATGGTTTTGTATACTAGTTTTTGTGGCTTTTCATACTATATATCTATTGTTCAAACTTATGAATTACTCACCAACCTTTGTGTTGACAACTTTATTTTATGAAATGTTACAGGTTTGCATCTAGATTGATTATGGAGTTCGGTGAAGAAAATGACACAAATACCGTTAGGATATTAGCAAAAATGAACAATATTTGATTTGCTATTTTTGCTATATTTTGTTGTATTTGACTTATGAATATTTGGTTATGTGACATTTTCGATGTTGTGAAATGAAATGAGTTTGTTAAATATTGTCGCTTTAAATAGTGTCATGCGCTTATGGGTAATCGTTACACTTCGGCATTGTTCCGCCGCCTTTGGTCGGGGTGTGACGCAAAGTGTGCGGGAAAATTCACTTGGAGAATGCAAGGCTGGTCCAAATCAGTGCTACCGATGCGGGAAGAAGGGACACATCTCTCGTGAATGCACTGAGGACCTGAAATGTTACAAGTGTGGTAAGTCAGGTCACATAGCTAGAGATTGTGGAGAAGCTGTGGTAGTGGAGGAAAGAAGGGGAGACGCGTAAAATGATGGTTTATCAGTCACTGAGAAGGTTGCAGGACAATAAGTGGCTCGTCACAGTTGTTTTATGTTAGTATTGCAAGGGGAGTTTTATGTTACAGTTTGAACCTATGTTTGTCTGGCAATCTTGTATTATTTCCTTTTTTATGTTTTATGAATGACTTGTGTTTTCCTGTTATTTAGTATGAATGACTTGTGATTGATCAATGGGTCTCGACCTGCCGGGCCAAAGGTAAACGGTAATGATTATAGTAATGTGCCATTCCTCGTGCAATGAAACCATCATTGGAAACTTCATGGAAAGCTACCTAAGAAAGCTGAGATCCATGATCAGCTTGATGATCGTTAAGACAGGAGGTAAAGCGGTATGCGAGAAAGTTAAGACGCTCTACGAAGGGGAAAGAGTAGGGAGTAACCCGTTACGATAGCAAAGTAGGTTTCAGGGACGAAACCTCTTATAAGGGGGGTAGACTTGTAACATTCCGAAATTTCTAGAATAAGATTTAATGTATTATTTACGTTGGGAGAATTAATAGAGTTAGTGGAATAATAATATAATAATAATAATAAAAGAGGGTTATGGACTTGGATTAGTAAGAAAGACAATGGGCTTAGACCCATAACCCATGACCCATAGTATTTAAACCATTATTATCCTTTAATCCCTCATTCTCATCCATTCCATACACCATCCAAAAACACACACTTAAGCTCTCTCTCTCTCTATTTCTCTATTTCTCTAACCGAAACCAATAAAGAAAACCGAGCATCAACCCGAGGTAATGATAGTTCTATATTGTATAGATCCAAACCCGCTAGATTAGCCACGAAACGACGAGCCGACACCTTAAACCGTTAAAGTCACGACATCTGGATGGAATCGGGTATAAACCGATCAAAAGATGAGCTTAAGGGTCACCCTAGCTTAGATATGGATCAAACGGGATGAAAAACAGTGAAAACGGTGGGAAAACGGCTGAGATCTTGCTTTTCCGGTGAGATCCCGGTTTCCCGGCGATGACGGTACCGAAAGGCGGCGCCAGAAAAGGTGGTTATGAGGTAGGGAATGCCAGAGAATGTTTCTGACATTCTCTGACCTAACACTTATTCGTTAGTAGGGAAATGACGAACTAGCAGTGGTTCGTTAAGTGGGAAATTGACGAACTAGTAGTATTTCGTTAATGAAGAATAACGAACTAGCTTCATTCGTTAAGCAATTCGTTATGTCAATTTGTTAGGAAAGAATGACGAACTAACCTCAGTTCGTTATGACCATTCGATATGAATGCCAGTTCGTTATAGAGATCAATTCGTTATATAGACTAGTTCGTTATAAAAGCCAATTCGTTAAGAAATAACGAAGGAGCCTCCTTCGTTAACGAACTGGAAACGAAGTAGACTTTGAAAGAATGGCAGAAAGGTCCTTGGGCTTTATTAATTTATGAAAGTTACCTTTAAAGGTTAACGGGTAATTATTAACTAACCGGTTGATGAATCAATGAAGTAAAACGGCTTAGACACTTAAGATTAAATAAGTAAACAATGAGAATGGCTAGAGTAGTATTTAATAGTGTATTCATTAAACAGTTAGTCGCACACAGATAAGGAAAGGGATAACCATTAACGGCAAACGTAAACGCAAACAGGTGAGTTTCTAGCCCCATATCCTTATTATGTTTTCAGGGCTGTGTGCTTACTCAATGTGAAATGTGAATACACTTACCTTAATTGGTAAGTGTATGATATAGTGATTGATGTGATAGTAAGTATGAATTTTATGAATGAATGTTTGTCGGTGCGTAAACGATCTTCGGATATTGCGCGCACCGTCAATAGGAATGATCTCCAAGTGGTTATTAGTGTGTGTAAATGTTATGATGTAACGTGCTTATTATATATATGATGTAATGATAAAAAGTGAGTTGTAGACAAGTAAAGGTAGAGTGTGATAGAAGTGGCAAGGGTGTTAATGGCATGACGATAGTACGTGGTCGGGTAAGCCTATACGCGTCGTCGTTATTAGAGTGGCATAATGAGAGTACGCGGGAGGACAAGCCTCTACGTGCCTTCGATAATAAGTGGCATAACGTGAGTGCGTGGGAGGGAAAGCCTCTATGTGCTACTGTAAAACAAGTGGCTAAGACGTAGGGGACTGTTAAGTGGTTAAGCAGTACGGTGAACAGGTCAGACAGTGGACTATGTGTCTTCGAACACGTATATAATTGCATGTAATGGTTGTATGGTAAGTTGCGTGATTAACTAGAACTCACTCATGGTAGCTAACTTTTAGTATGCACGTAGGTGAGTAGACGAAGGAGCTAGCATGAGGATGGCACATGGCAGGATTGAACGGCTGGCATATGAAGATGGAAGAAATGATGTTTTAAATATGATGTTTCATGTTATTGTTTTAAAGAAAAGATTGGATGTTTTGTAACGAATAGTTGAAGTTAACGTTTCCGCGAAAAGTTTTAATTAACTCTGATTTGTAAGAACTGTGTTTATGAATAAATCCAACGCTAAAGTAGGTCACTAGGAACGCGGCCTTACAAGGTGTCTACTAACAAGATTCCCAAGTTGTTGGGACAGGAAAACTACATCATGTGGAAGGCGTTGTTTGAAGTAGCAGTGAATTATAATGGCACATAATTATGGTCTGTTGATTGTACTTCGTTTTATAAGAAGGTTATAGACTATTTTGTCCTAGTTCAGATTTATGTCGATGATATTATTTGTGGCTCAACAAACAACAACTTGTGTAAGGACTTCGAGAAGACGATGCAAACCAAGTTCGAGATGAGCTAGATGGGAGAGATGAGTTTCTTTTTAGGGTTCCGGGTTCTACAATCTGACGAATCTATCTTTATTCATCAGACAAAGTATGTGAACGATATTTTGAGCCGATTAAAAATAAATGTCGAGAAAATCCCATCAACTCCTCTTCCCGTGGGTCATAATTTGTCACTGGACGAATTGGAGGATACCGTTGATCCAAACATATATCAAGAGATGATAGGTTCTCTAATCTATCTTATTGCATCGCGACCTGATATTATATATGTTGTTTGCTTGTGTGCCAGGAATCAGTCGAGTCCGCGAGTGACTCATACGGTGGCTGTGAAGCCTATTTTTCACTCTATGAGGGGTAATCTAAACATCAGGTTATGGTATCCCAAAGATAATAGTTTTGATTTAACTCCTATCTCAGGTTATGACTACGGAGGATGCCAGATTAACTTCAAGTCTACCACATTGGGTTGTCAATTCTTTGGAAACCGTCTTGTTTCTTGACAATGTAAGAAAAAGACACCTGTTCTAACTTCAACCGCAGAAGCCGAAAGCGTGGAAGCCTTGAGTTGTTGTTCACAGGTTTTATGTAATTAGCAACACTTTCCGAATTACGGTTTGTATAAAGAAGAACCCTGTTTACCAGTTGAAAATGAACACACTGAAATTCGTTATCATTTTACCCGTCATTGCTACGAGAAGAAACTAATAGATTTTGAAAAAATTCACACGGATTTTCAAAACGCAGATCCTTTTACCAAAGCATTTGACAAAACGAGATTCAAAAATTTGCGTGGTAAAAATGGTTTAAAATTACTCGTAGAAATTTAAAAGCCCGGTTAATTATTTTTTGTGTTTTTGTATAGTTTCATTTATTTTCTTTCTTTAATATTTTGGTTTTTAGGGTGGCGAAAACGGGAAAATACAAAAATATCGTGCTTTCAGTTTGTACATATAAAATCCAAAAACATTCATATATGTGAAAATTTCAAAAATATTAAAAAAAATTGCTCCTCAAAATGAATTTTTGAAGCAAAAAGGGAAAATGATTAACACTTCAACGATGAAGATTGTGTGCTTAATTGTATTAATACATCAGTGGGTCTTAAACAAAAAAGTAAGGAAGAGTATGTGATATAATCATAAATTCGCCAAATTGAAAGAGGTGTTAGTCTCTTGCAAAGTCTTTGTAATGAAGCCAGTTTGATCATAAAAAATTGTTACAAATAAAAAATGTTAAAGCTTCTAGTTAATGATTAACACTTCAACGATGTATGGTCTTATGGCCTTAAATCATGTATTGATAGGATGCTTTTCCGGACTCCATTGGGTCTTTATGCGGTTTTCCATCTTAGGTATTCACAAATGTGCATATTATTTTGCTCAAAAGGCGAACGCACATTTTATCAGCACATTATAAGTCATTAAACTTGATCACTATTGTACTTTGTACAAAATTCACTACTGACTTGATCAAACCACACTGTGAGTCATACATTGTCCCCTTGCTCGCATCTTATTATCATTAAGAAACGGACCACAAGGGACACAATGTATATAAGCCATACAAATGAAATCTAGCATACTCATCTATGGGAAAAGAACTCCAGATATTGCTTGATTAGGGGGATATATCCTGTAGTGGGGATTATTTGCTACCTTGCTATAAAAAAAATTAAATTTCAAAGTATTTTGATCTACTGATTTCAAGGTTTAAGTCAAGTTGGGGTGATATTGTAAAAATTAAAATAAGCCTGAATCAAGATCAGAGGCTTATAGTTTCGGATATTATGTGACCTAGTTTATATTTAAAGTATATTACAGAAATTTTTGAAAAAATTGTTAGAAGACTTAGATAGACAACAACACCAATGGCTGACTTAACACCAGTCATAATAAAGCCGAAATATTAAACTATAATGGATAGAATTCTTCGTCAATATTATTCCCTGCAAAAACTCACAAAATATGTACTGTTTTTGTAGTTTAAATTTTTTATTTTCATGTAGCTTAATTTTGTATTTGTATACAAGTTTTGAAAAATCCAAAATATTTTATTTTCTACTTTATTTTCGATTACAGAGCATTGGAATTGAAATTTGTAAAAGAAAAAGATTTACCCATGATTATAAGCAAAGTCGGTTAAGGTAAAAGACTTTAAAGTAAATATCTTTCAGTATTTTAAGGTAAATATATCAAAAAGTTTGTTAAAATTTCCATTTATTAAAGGTAAAGGGTCATTCATTACTACAGTGTAACAAATGAGCATTCATTTGTTAATGATAATAAAGAATGTGTTACATTCGTTATTACATCACATTCGCTTCTGCTACCTGATAACGAATGAGGGCTTATTCGTTCAACTAAAAACGAATGAAAGTTCATTTGTTAACTGTGCTAACAAATGAATAAAGAATAAAGAGTCATTCCTCATTATTTAATGAATGAGTGGTTATTCGTTATCATTTAATAAATGTAGCGTCTTTCATTAATTTGTGATGCCGGATAGACCATTCGCTTGTATTGGGAAACATGTTGAGCTGTGCGAGGTACTTAAAGCCTAAGGAACGCACGGAAATTCCCTGATAATTTTTTTAAAAAAAGAACAAATGGATGACCAAGAGGTGTCTACTTACAAGAATCCCAAGTTGTTGGGACAGGAACACTACATCATGTGGAAGGAGTTGTTTGAAGCAGTAGTGAATTATAATGGCACATAATTAAGGAATTTAATTAAGAATAGGCCATATATTCCTTCAGAAGCTCCCAACAACATCCAAACTTTTGAAAGACAAATGAAGAAGATTGATGATTAAGCGTTGTATATGCTTAAGTTGGTTCTATCTTGGGAGATTCTCACAAGTTTTAAGCATCATACTACTGCCAAAGGAATGTATGAAGGAGACACAAAGTTGAAATATATCAAGAAGGACTGTTAGAGCATTAGCCTATAATGCTAGCTCTTGTAGGCTTTATATGCCATATGTATATGTTTAAGGAACTGAAATGTCAAAATTAAATTGTTTGTTAAGGACCGTATAAGTATAGCCATGGTATAATACTTATACACTACTTATAAGTCTTATACGCCAGGATACATATACGGCCATAGGCAGTGGTATAAATAGCATGTTAATATCATATTTTAAATAGTTTTGGGAGAATTCTGATCAGAGAGAGATTACATTGTAGTTTGAATGTTATATCAATATAATGATGATTATGAGTGAATGTGCTAGCAATTCCCCGACTAGGTAGTTGCGGAAGCGTAATACGGGAATGTAACAGATAACACTGGTATCAACCACATTGTTTATAAAGAAATTCAACAACTATTTTACATCATATTACATTGTTAGGTACTATGTTTACAAACTAGATGAAAAACACATAACCAGTTCTCGGTTCCTTATTCATTAGTACGTATTTGCATCTATTCACAGCTATTCAACTTTCCTTCTAACACCAAGCACGTAAGCAAATCATTCCACCTTTGCTTTACCTGAAAAGCATGTTAAAACGGGTCAACTACGTCTAGTTGGTGAGTTTCAAGTTCCACGAGTATCAAAGAAATCAGTATACGAGTTCGTAAAGTTTACAGTGTGTATGTATACATGTATGTGTATGATGTATTATACTAAGCCACAAGTGAAACCGAAACGACCTAAAACACATGGCCACCCCTGCCCATGTACTCCCGTTGGCATTTAACAGCCACTTTGCCCCAAGTATGTACTATGTCTAACACCACATAGCAGTATGTAATAAGTTTAAATGACAATGTGCAACTGGGTTAACATGTTCCGGCATACCCCACTGGCTCTGTCAGTTAGGTTTGTCAAACCGATAGTACTATCCACACGTCACCGGCACGAAGTTAATCACTTGTGTTTGTGGGAATTTGTCAAGTTTTAGTACTTAGATAATTCACATCATCACACGTTTTCAAGTATATAAGTATATGTAAACATGCTTTCCACCCCAAAAGTTCATCAAACAGTTTAGAAAGTGGGGTCGTGAAACTCACCTTATTGTAGTTCGAGCAGGTAATATACGTCAATAAGTGTTATGCCTCGATTATAGCTTGTATCCTATAATCGGTATTGTACTGTTAATACTAGTACAGTGTTTAAACCAAATCGGGCTGTATAACTAGTTTGGTTATAGCTGTTAGGCCCAAAACATTACCATAGTCTTAGATTGTGACGTTGTATACTGTGAAATACTTAAAATCAGATTTGGCTCAGTTTCACCGTTTTCCGAGTCTAGCCAAGTTGATTGTTTACGCGTTTCGGGAATAGGTAAGATCATAAAAACTTAAGTAAACATATTGATTGATAAAATGATCTAATTTACAAAAGAATTTTAAGGTTTCGGTATCTGGATTGATCGCAGGGTTCGTTTCTGTTTTCACACGGGTTTGATTATACAAGACGCGTACAATCCACCCGAATTGTCCGGAATTCTCGTAAAAAGTTCGTTTTTATCAATTTCATCCAAAAATACAATATTTGACCACTTTTGATATTTTGACGTACCAATCAGACCGTTAAACATCAAACTGCCGGTTTCGTTAAAACAATAATAATTTAAATCTTTGATTAATCATAACTAAATATGTACTTATATATAAATTATGTAAATTTTTTTAAAAATACATTAAAATATGGAGAATTTAATAAAAAAATTTTCAGAAATTTTATGATTAATTATTTATTTATAAAAATTCATTTAATAGGTTATAATCGTGTAATAAATGGCCCGTTTATATCAAACGACCTCCAAAAAATCCGATAATTTTTACAAATGGCCTCAATGTTATTACATAGCCTCTGCAAAATCTCCAGAACCTAAATCTTTAGACAAAATGCTATTTTGTGTGTTTTTCGGCTGTTAAAATTTGGTTAAATCATAATTGCACAAACTATACTTAAGCATTTCCAATGATCCTCAAACTTTACCAGTGATCTTAACATCACATATTAATCTCCATAACCAAATTTCATAATTTTTCAATATGTTTAGCTATTTTCCCAAATAAACGCTCATAAACGGAAATAAATTCACCAAATATTCTCCGTTTATCGAAATATTACCAAATTTGAACAGGGACTCATTTATATGATCCCTAATGTCCCTGAAAAGTTTCACAAAATAAAAACAAGCACGTCACAACCTAATACTAAACAACCCTTAAACGAGTGTTACGGGTTTACCTTTTCGGTTTTCGATGAGTTTTTGATAGCTTAAACGGCTCTCCGGGCCTTGGGTTGCAAACTCAGTGTATCTATATATCATATAACATCAATCCAAGCATAAATCATCCATGTAACAGCCTTAATAATTAGGGTTTCGGTTTTGGGTTCAAACCGAACTTTCAAACCGTAAAAACGTTGTATTCATGTTCTAATCCGCGTTTTTGACCAAAAAAGTATATGTTCCTGGTTTGTAAACATGTTTAACACCAAAACATGATTTTACTTGATTTTTATGATTTTTGAATGGTTAAACATGTTTAAAACTAAACAAGACTTAATTTTTCATGCTTAAACTTTGTTAATCAAGTATGAAATTCATGGAATTAAGAGTTTACCTTTTGGGTTTTGGTCAAGAAATGAAGATGATCAGCTGGGTATTGAGTTGGTTGGTGTTTGGAATGGGAAAATATCTTTTTCCTTAGCTTATTTAACAAGCTAATCAAAAGCCCCCCCCCCTAGTTGCGACCGGAACCCATAAGGGCCCATTGGGCCTCCTATTTGGCCCAATGGTTCCTCGATATTCGTGCCACACATAAATTTTGGTCAAAAATTTAATTCGGGTTCGGTTTTTCGTGAGAAAATTAAATCGGGTGTGAGAAATAGCGCGAAAACGAGTGTTTTTCAGCTTATTTTTGTAAAATAAGAAAAACGTACTGACTCGTTGTAAAATTCCAAAATACTTTCACGGATTGCTTAGAACATGTCATATAAGTGTTTTATAAATCTTTTTCGGCTTAACGGATGCTACATTGCTCGTTTTGATATTAACGATTGCGTTTAAACTCATAGCGTATCAATAAACAAAACCTTTTTCGTTTAAATGGTTTTAAACGTACTGGGGCCTAAATATCAATATGTTAGATACTATAATATATATATATATAACTCGTATATGACCCCTCAGTATATATACGGGTCATAATTAGTATCAGTCGGTTACTCGTTTAAGCACTACGAATTAACCGATTTATCGTTTACTTGTTACGTAGTGAATATAGTATACCTCGTTTTGTCACGAATGTCACATTTAGTATAGTAAACACAATATTATCGATTTGCATCGTATTGTTCAACACGTATATGATGATGTATATAATCCAGAACATTCAAGTGGCATCAGAGCATATGGCTCGTGTTTTCTACTGAATTGAACACAATTACATGAAGAATTGAAGAACACAAAGTCAAAACCATAGCCGATTATTATTTCTTCAATTACTCACTCATTTATGGACAACTTTCTAATTCCTTCGGTGATTATTATCGTTTATACTTGTTAATTAGTTCTGCATGAGTGGAATTATCAAATTCAAGCAAACAATCAAGTTTCAAATCTTGAAAAATGAACAGAACGTGCAACGTAAATGTTACTGTGATCATCGTATAAGTTTTGTCGTATAACCTGTTGTTAGTATAAGCTTGTTGTTCGTATAAGCTTGTTTTCCGTGTAAGCTTGTTTTCCATATAAGCTTGTTTCCCGTATAAGGTGATTATCGGCATAAGTTTGTTATACGCTAAAGAGTTACACGCCCGTATAAGTTTCACTGGCTTATATGCCATGTAAGTTTTGTCAAGACTTATACGCCTCTTTAAGACTTATATGCTAGATTAAGTTGTTTTCTTGATTTTTGAGCAACAATGGAAGATTTGAATGCTTTGTGACACACCAGTCGCCAATACTTCAGAATATTAATTTGGAGAATGAAATGGGTACATCTAACAAGCCACCAAATTTGTTAAGAATGGAAGACTATCCAAGTTGGGCTGATAAGTTTGAGACCTATGTTCAAGCTGTGAATTATGATGCATGGGAAGTTGTTGAGATGGAATACATCATTCCAAGAAATGAGAATGGCACTAGTAATAGATTATCTCAAATTACCGAGGCAGAAAAACCAGGATTTCTAAGGGAGAAAAAAACGACGAATCTTTTTCAACAAGCTATCAAGTCTGAGATCTTTCAATTATTACAACATAATGAATATTGTCATTCAATTTGGGAAGCTTTATTGAACAAAGATAGAGGGAATCCTGACATGAGAAAATCCACGATTGGTGTTTTAAAGAAAGAGTTTAACATATTCGCTATGGTCAAAGGTGAATCAATGGCACAATTGATTGAAAGGTACTGTCATTTGGTGAATAAAATGAAGCGTTTGGGAATCGATAAGCAAGAGTATGAGTGCAATGACAAGCTTGTTGATTTGTTATCTAATGAATGGGAGACTTTCGGTATGATTCTACAATCAAACTCGATTAACTATGCAAGATTGACTCTAGCTCGATTCATTGAGAATTTGGAAGCACAAGAGCTTGAAATTTGGAAGAAGCAAAAGATGAAGAGCAACACAATAACTCAAGATATCGACTTATACTTCAATGCATCACACTCTGTGGTAGCTCCTAGCCCAAAGATTCAAACTTCTTTTGTCACAAATAGTAGTTTTGGTGGTAGTTCTCAATCAATTCTATCACCTAACATACCACATTACACAAGTTCCTACACTAGAACCAACTCTACAACTGATCAATCCTCAAAGCCCTCAAGTTCAGCACCAGATGTTATGCACTGCAATATAGCGGTTAACATCGACATAAATGGAGTGACTGCTGAAAAAGTTCAAGAACATATGGTTTTTCTAGGATCTTCCCTTGTGTCCTATGAATGTTTATTTGCTGGGAGAATTGGAAACTACAACATGACAAAGAAGGATTATGATCAGATTGATCCTGTGGAAATGGAGATGTTGGATATTCGTTGGTATGGCTAGTGTGTCCGAAGAGCTCAAAGGTTTCGGGAAATTACTGTTAATAATTGTTTGGATGGGACAACTTCAAAGTTGGGTTTTGACAAGTCCAAGGTGAGGTGTTTTTAATGCAATGGGAAAGGTCACTTCAAGAGGGAATGTTCAAATCCAGAAGTTGGGGAGACGAGTCCTAATCCTTTTGGTAGGGATTATAATAAGCAGGCCATCTATCATCAAAGCTAACCTGCACCAGCTGAATCATCAAAGAAGCCCGATTCCTTGTCATCTAAAGCGTTTATATACAACTGGATGAAGGTTTCAACTGGAATATGATTGTTCACAGGGCAAATGTTGTTGAGGTAATAGGTGAGGATCAAGCTGGAGAACAAGTACATGTAAACTTTGTGAATGCATGTGTAATGATGGAATATGTAGAACAAGTGGATGCTAATGAAAGTGTTGAATTAGCTGATGCTACTGAGAGTGATGAATCGTCTGAAGAAACTAACATTGAGGAGATAGAATCTCCTAAGATTTTTGATTCTATTCCAAATGAATTATTTCAATCAATTTTACCTCTTGATATGTATGAATTTTTTGCAGGATGGTTTAATGGCGAAGAAGTGCCTCATGGAAAGATTGATTTTGGAGTTGATGATGAATACGAGACTGTATCTGAGGAATAAAAAGGGTTTCTTAAGGTGATGAATGTGGTGCCTAATTCA
The DNA here is from genome assembly GCF_021521415.1 of Bidens hawaiensis. Lineage (NCBI taxonomy): Eukaryota > Viridiplantae > Streptophyta > Magnoliopsida > Asterales > Asteraceae > Bidens > Bidens hawaiensis. The sequence continues at coordinate 104,476 of NW_027505876.1, read as the reverse complement.
CCATGATATTTGATCAAGTGATAGGCAAGTTGTTAATTCTCTTCACAGTTCTGAAGGCGAGAGTGACGTTGGTGGACAAGCTGCTAAATTTGTGTTGTCTGAAAATAAAATTAAACCTCAAGAATGTGCTAAAAATTGTAATCAATTTGCTAAAACCAAAACTGAAACTCAAGCATGTAATAAAACTGGTAATCATAAATCAAAATTTGCTAAAACCAGCTTTTACTACAAGAGAAAAGGAATTGGTTACAAAGAGGATAACAAAGAATCTGTAAAACCTAATAATGGTTTTCAAAAGATCGTGTTTGTTAAAGGTGAGCCCTCCGAAGAACAAAAAAAGGCCATCTTTAGGAAACAATCGAACGATGAGTTTTACAGATTGAAAAATGAAAGGTATAGGGAAGAGATTCAAGTTTCTCGTGTTAAGTTTGTTGTTAGGAGGAAATTTTTTTGATGTAACGAGGACGAACATATGTTCTACTCATGCCCTAAGCGATTCTCAAATTCCCAAGTGAGAAAACATGTGGGTAACAAAGAAATCACAAGTAAATGTTTCTCATGTGAGGAAATGTTTTTGATGTAACGAGTACGAACATATGTTCTACTCATGTCCTAAGCGATTCTTAAATTCCCAAGTGAGAAAACATGTGGGTAATAAAGAAATCACAAGTAAATGTTTCATCTGTGAGACCTACTTCTCCACCCATAAAAATTTTAAAGCGGGGTGTGGAGAAGGTATTGTTCAAAAAAATTTTGAAGAGGGTGAATCTTCTAACGTGAAGAAGTAAAATGATGTTTCTTACGAGAAGAAAAGTTTTGTTGGACAGAACTAGGTGGTTAAGGTTATTATGACAAATGAAAATATTAAACCACCTGATGAACAAGTTGTTAGTCCGACTAATAACCAAGTTGTTGAGTCTTTAAAGGAACTTGTTAATCCAATTGATGAACAAGTTGTTGAGTCTGTTTCATCAAGTTCATGTTCATCTGAGTCATTGTCTGATTGTGTGACTTTGAGGATGCTTTAAATGAAAAAAAAAATGAAACAATCCAAGACCAAGAAGGCTTGGGTTTCCTTGTTTCACTAATCACAAACTTAGTGGACTCGGGATATCACACTTAGTGGACGGGCTTTCAAGTTTGTTTTGGGTGTTGTGCTTAACATAAGGCTCACAACCCCATACCTTTAAATATGATAATGATGGAACCCTTCCATGCCATATTTCAAAAGGTGTCTTGTCCAGATTTTTGGTTGGTGCCATATTTAGAATACGGGTTGCCGAGAGCAATGCAAAACCCTAAAATGATAGAGACAATGTGCTTCTAGACTTCTAGATCGAATCATATCCAATAGAGATCGATTCCTCCTTTTGGACTCACCATTATTTTGTGGTGTTCCGGGTGGAGTAAGTTGTGAGATGATCCCACATCTCCTAAGATGATCTAGGAAAGCATCGTTAAGGTATTCACCTCCTCTATCCGAATGAAGTACTTTGATTGTTTTATTGAGTTGATTTTCTACTTCATTTTGAAAGACTTTGAACATTTCAAAGGCTTCATTTTTATGTCTTAAAAAGTACACATACCCATAACGACTGTAATCATCGATAAAGGTAATGAAGTATCTTTCACCATTCCTTGTCATTGCCTTAAAAGAACCACATACATTCGAATGTATGATACCTAATAAGTCCTTTTCCCTTTCGTTAGTTCCACAAAAGGGTTCATTGGTCACCTTTCCTTGTAAACAAGATTCACCACTTATCAAATGAATCATCATTTGATTCCAAAAGACCATTCTTTTCAAGTGTATGTATGCGATCTTTGTTTATGTGATCAAGGCGACAATGCCAAAGATAAGCCTTACTCAAATTCATTTTGAGTTTCTTGGTGCTTGGTTGGTACAACAAGTTATCAATAGATGTGTTATCATGAACTAATTCATTAATGCCATTAGAATGCATCACTTTAAAATAAAAGACATCATTCATGAAACCATAGATACCATCGTTTACAAACTTTAAATCATAACCAAATTGTCTTAATAAAGAAACAGAGATAATATTCCTAGTCAAACTAGGAGCATACAAAATGTTTTTAAAAATAGCATCCAAACCATTTGAAAGCTTCAAAACATAATCTCCTCGGGCTTAGACGTCAACCTTTGCTCACTTGCCCATGAAGAGACTTATATATCTCCTTTCTTGAAGTCACTTCTTCTTTTGAACTCCTGTAATAAATTACAGATATGAGTTCCACATCTGGTATTCAATACCCATGTGTTAGAAGAAATAATATTAAAATCAATGTGGATCATGAAAGTTGTACCTGAGGTTTGACCCGCATCCCTCTTAGCTTTCAACTCCTTGAGATTGGCTGGACAATTCCTCATCCAATATCCTATCTCACCACAACCAAAGCACGGATCCTTTGAGCTAACTTTTAGCTTCTTAGGTTTGGGTGGTTCCACTTTTGCCTTCCCATTGAACTTACCCTTGACATGTCCCTTACCATTTGCAACATTTGCTTTAGGTTCCAGATGATGCCTCTTCTTGTTGCCACCATCGTTGATCGTGAGAACCGGTAAAACCCTTTTTACCCATTCCCACTTCGGCCATTTTGATCATTGCGTGAAGCTCACCAATGCTCTAGTCTCATCCATTAATGTTATAGTTCATGACAAAAGTCTCAAATCTTTTGGTTAGGCCATTAAGGATCAATCCGTGGCTAACTCTTTTGAGACGGGACAATTTAGCCATTCAAGTCGATCAATGTGGCTTTTCATCTTAAGCACACAAGATGAAACTGATTGGGTTTCTTCCATATGACATGCATGAAGCGCTTAAACCGTGTCGAAGCGTTCCACCCTAGCTTGAGTAAGGACCATTTCCTTAAGTTGGGTGATCATGTCATATGCCCTATGATTTTCAAAATCCTTTTGAATTTCGGGAATCATAGTTCCCAACACGAGACAAGAAACTTGCACCAAATCCTCGATGTGTATTTCAACCAATCGTTATAGGTATAAACATCTTCAATGTTTGGTTCATTGGTAATTGGATCGTCCAATATATAGGATATCTTTTCTTGCTTGATAACAATTCTCAAGTTTCGATACCAATCCATAAAATTGTTGTAGTTAAGACGACCTTATCAAGTATTTCTCTTAGTGATAGGTTATGCACCGGTGGGATAATTGCGTTAGGTGGATTATTGATTGCGGCCAACTACTTAATTTAACAAAGCTCAATTTTAGTATTTTCGATATCATTAATCAATTTTAATCATAATTAATTGTTAAAATCTAGAACCCAACGTTACACCCACTTAGTAGTTAGGTGACCTATATCCTACTATTGAATTAACAAGGTAGTCAACGTTTGATGATTGCAACCCTTTGAAACTTCTAGTTTTATGGGATCGGTTAAACATCTTATGTTTAGTTGGCATGTTTAATCCCATCAACACCTTTGTACGCCAAGCTTCGGTGACCCTATTCACAAGGTTTCCAAATCAAGTCGTCCTACTTACACACACGTGTTAATTTACACATACAAGTGGTTAGGTGAGCCTTATCCCACAAATACGACAAACCCACCTCAAACTCACAAGTTTCCTCCAATGTGGTTAGGTGACCTTTATCCCACATCGAGTTCTCAAGTGATTCGAATGTTGTATAAAAGGATGGTATTAAATTTGTTTTAAAAGGGATTTTAGTTTTCTAAATTCTAGATTGGAAAACTATTATGTACCTTGCATTTGCATGCATTCAAATGTATGGTACTTTGTTTGAAAACAAATTTTCAAAGTTCCATATATAATAACACCCATTTTATTGTGAAATTATTAACCTTTAATAAAACCAATTTTATCACCTAATGATTTCTAATGAACCAATTTTACGCAAGTTGTTGATTTGATTTAACAATCCAAATGCAAAACAAAATATAAATCAACTAAACGAGCATAAATAAAACAACCACAAGTTCATAACCATAGCCACCTAAAATGACAAAACTTGTTTACCAAACACAAGTATGCCAAAAGGTCTCTCCTAAGGGACGAGAATGACACAAGGCATGTGTCGGTGAACTCCCACTTGACCCCCGCATCCAAATGCTTCAACTGTCCACCGTGTGCTGTTACTCTTCCACTTTATTTGGGCTTCTACTTGGGCTCCAACTTTAGCTCCTATCTTTCTTGGGCCTCCATGTTTGGATTTTGGTCATTTGGCTAAAACCAAAACTGTAAAGTTTGTTGTTTCTTCATTTACAAAAAAAATATATCATAATACACTTTTCTCTAGTAAAAGAAATACAACTAATCTACTTATTATTACAAAGCAATATGAAATGAATAAATAGATTACAAACCCAAATAAAAGAATATTACAACCATATTGAATATACCGAATAATCACAACACAAACACACATCCAAACACAAGGTCATGGCTAGGTTATGAAACTCCAAATGCACATACAAATATGCAAGGTCTTAGAAGACCAAAATGGTTCCCCTTTTACCCATAAAACTTTCGGCCAAGGCTAACCAAACCGAAAGTTTTGGTTTTGTTCAAACAAAATAATTAATCATCCATATGACTTAATGCTTCAAGATTATTACATGCATGCAAAGTATAATCTTGAAAAACCAAGGGGTAACCAAAAGCTCAAAACTTTCGGCCATATGGTGAACCACTCCATAAAACCCAAAATTTTTTAAATCTATTGAAGCATGTATCCGTATAAGCGGCCCTTGATGCCATTGTTGGGTTTTAACAAGATTAACTAAGTCATATAAACCCATTTATATGAAAAACTCAGCGGATAATAAAGTTTAAATCTTATTAATTTGATTAATATAAAACCCGATTTTACATAAAACCAATTTTACATACAATAAGGCATGCTATCAAAACAACCATAGGGTGTTTTAGCATATTACCTTTAAGATGCTAAGAAATATGAAGGAGGATGAGGATTGAACTGCTAGTCTTCAAAGTCGAAGTACCTCAAGCTTGTATACCCACGGGCCACCAACAAGACACCCTTGATTTGTTAGGATTTACACACGGGAAACTCCTGTTGGAAGATTTTAAGTGTGTGAATAAAGGAAGTGGTGGAAGTGGTAAAGGTTTGTCCCAGATCGGTTTGGGAACAAAAAAATGAATGGTTTATAAGATAGTGATCTTACACCCATTTGAATTCTTTATGACATGTTTTACCACAAGTCCTACGCGCGCGCAGTAGGGTACAAATTTGGGTTTCTGGACTAGAAATCCATCGAACTCGTGCGTGCCCGCACGTCCCGCGGGCATGAATGCAACTCCTAAAACCTGAGCCCGCGTGAGACGATTTTTAGAATTTGGTTTTGAAATTCAAAAGCTGGTCTGGTCAACACAATTAATAATCATTAAGAAAATGATTATTGTCTTTCAGTTTTGCAATCTGCACTAATGGGCCATTATGTGATATTATTATTACTTAATGGTCATTATCATGTTGATTATAATCCTGTGGCTATATAAACAAGACCAACTCTTCAGTTTAGACGCACCAACACCATACGAACACACTTCATCTTCTTCCTCTCTACTACTGCAATATTGTTTCGATTTCGTTTCAGGCAAGTGTCCGAGTCCGGCAGAGCACCGATTCTATTTCGAACCGGAGTACCCTGGGAACAGACCGAGAATCTGTTTAAGGGAATTGTGTTAAACACAAGCCCGGTTTACCGTGTCGTTTATTCTTATTTCTTTATATTTCTGATTATTATTATTAATACAAGATTTCCAACAAACTTAAACAGATTACTTATTATTATTCTTGTATTTCGTTTCAGAATGGAATCCCAACCCATAAGCACTGCTGTTTCTGCCATCGTCACTACCACTGTTGTTGTTACGACCGGTTTGGTTGCTCCACTGCCGAGTGCAGTCACGTCTCATGCTGAGAAACCGGAGAAGTTCACCGGTGTGAATTTCAAACAGTGGCAACAAAAGATGTTCTTTTATTTGACCACATTGAACCTCGCGAGGTTCTTGACTGAAACTGTTCCTCATGTTGATGAAGGGGCAACGGATGCGCTGCCGGTGAGCGCGGTTAACGCTTGGAATCATTCGGATTTCTTGTGCCGGAACTATGTCTTGAGTGGCATGGTTGTCACACCCGGCCCTGAACGGCGGAAACAGCCGGGCGCGCGCGAGTGGGGATTGATAATTAAGCACGGGCCATTGCAAACATTCAAAGTAAGATTTTCATTGCGCATGAAATGTTTAATACAAATACATTACATTGTTTAAAAATTACATAAAAACATCCAAGTATAAAAACTATTGAAGATTTCCACGCCATATCCCCTTGCGCGGCGGGAACAACCACGCGCATCGAAGGGATAGAACTAAAATCTTCCAAAAAGCTAGTTTTAGATGTTCAGCGTGAGGTGCTCTAAGTGTGACTCCATGCGCTACCTAGTTATCTCCTGAAAGACACGTAAAAACATTTGAATCAGTATAAACTGAGTGAGTTCACAAGTTTTAGTAACTTGATAAATCGTATCGCGTCATAGTCTTGATAAAAATCATTCTATAACATAATTCTGATAGCATCATTGAAACACATGCTTAGTAAAACATAGTTCTGATAACATAATCTGATAAAATCGTTCCGCGGGTTACGCGCGAACATTTCTGGGAACTGTGCTCGTCTGTGTAAGTGGCGCTGCCACTACGAGTGAAACAAGTAATACCGTCCCGCGGGTTACGCGCGAACGTTTCTAGAAAACGTGCTCGTCCATGCAAAGTGGCGCTGCCACTACGAGCTAAATAATGTAATGCCGTCCCGCGGGTTACGCGTGGACATTTCTGAAAAACCGTGCTCGTCCATGCAAAGAGGCGTTGCCCCTACGAGCTAATCAATAATACCGTCCCGCGGGTTACGCGCGGACGTTGTGCCGGAAAACAAGGCGCTCGTCCACGCAAAGAGGCGCGACCCCTACGAGCGGGCTCAATCCCATAGTACTGCCCCATGACCATACTAGGCACTCGTCCATGCAAAGAGGTGCGACCCCTACGAGCGGGTGGATCAAACCAGCAGTCCCTACCCTTAGAGTTCCAATGGTAAAGTGATCACTTACTCGAATTCTAGCGCACATACATCGAAAACCATAGATAACCGTTCGCATTGCTCATCATGAAACATAATTTAAACACATAATCGCTTGCATAGCTTGTAAGTATACCATGATAAAACATTATTTAAGTACGTGTCCCTCGCCCCGAAAACAGTTTAAAAGTAGTGAAAACAGTGAAAATAGGGGCTGTGAGACTCACCTGTGGTTCTTGTTAAGGGATTAATCGAGATTCGGGTTTTCTTGGTGTTGGCCTCGGAATTGAAGGTCTAGAATACGATTAAATAACAAGAAGTATATATATTAAGATCAAGAAATAGGAGAATATAAGGGTTGAAAAGTAGATCTCAAGGTTATATTCTCGGCTTACCTAGTAACAGGATCGGAAATGAAAACAACGGATGCTTGGGAGAGGATTAGTGCAAGTTTGCAGTTCTTTGAAGTGTGTTTTGGGTGATAATTTAGGTTACATATTTATAGGCAAACTCAAGGGAACACAATCCCTTGCTTTAGGGGATTGTAATCTTTTCATATCTAGGTGTAATGATGATAAAGTATGGAAATTATTATTATTTATTTAAAAGTGGAGTAGTGGATAAAAGATTTTGATTTGATTTGGACAAGACATGCAGGTCTGTGGTTGGTGGGAGTAGGGTGGCTGACAGTTGACTTTTCATGTTACAGTGTGCTTTTTCAGGCACTTTTGTCAGTGTACAGTAAAAAAAAAAGTAGAAATCTCTGAAACACGCTACTGTTTCCTTTTGGGCGGGAATAATCTCCTTACATCTGGAGAATAAACCAAGTGTTCTGCGCGTATTACTTTGTGCGCATAGCTTTCTGCGTGAAGGACATTTCTTTGCTGCGGGTAGGTGCGTAACCTTCTCGCAGTCAGGGACATTGAGTTTCATTTGTAGGTTCTCCAGGTGGTCTTGGTATTTCAACATAGTGATCAGTTATGTTGAAGTCAATTCCATCTTGGAGCTTCAGACAAACTAGCTCTCAATGTTCCCGCCATGCGGGGAGGTTAGTTCCCTTTCCGCACGCGCATAAACGATTTGGGATGCACCCGCCTAAGCATCATGCGAGACGGTCAACCCAATAGACAACATTAAGTTATGGATACATAAAACCAATACACTCGCGCATGGCGCATATAACATATGCCCACGCTGGTTCTTATCATGGCGCGCTCGCGCAGGGTGCACATAACAAATGCACGCGCTGATTAACATAGCGCGCTCGCGCAGGGCGCACATAACAAATGCACGCGCTGATTAACATAGCGCGCTCGCGCAGGACGCACATAACAAATGCACGCGCTGATTCTAATATGGCGCGCTCGCGCAAGGCGCATATAACATAATTACCTAATATTTAGGTTGATTACTTGGTTTAAGGGATTGGGAATTTACCGGGTGTCACATTCTCCCCCTGTTAAGAGAATTTCGTCCCGAAATTTAGGAGACGTCGCTGGCAGAAGCCATGTTCTGAAAGAGGTGTGGGTATTTCTTGCGTATTTGATCTTCTCTTTCCCAAGTGAATTCAGGCCCACGCCTTGAGTTCCATTGAACCTTTACTAACTTGATTCGACTTCTGCGCAACTTTTGTTCTTTCCAATCGGTTACGGCTATAGGCTCTTCTACGAAGTGCAGTTGTTTGTCGATGTGAATCTCTTCCAACGGTAAAATCAACGTTTCGTCAGATAAACACTTTTTGAGGTTGGACACATGAAACGTATCATGAACTCCACTGAGTTTGGCGGGTAGACGGAGTTTATAAGCAACCGGACTGATCCTCTCCAGGATCTCAAATGGTCCAATATAGCGCGGATTCAACTTTCCTCGCTTGCCGAAACGGGGGACTCCTTTCCATGGAGAGACTTTCAAAAGTACTTTATCCCCTACTTGAAACTCCAATGGTTTCCTTCGCACATCTGCGTAGCTCTTCTGTCTGTCGCGTGCTGTCTTAAGGCGATCCCGTATCTGAAAAATCTTGTCTGTTGTTTCTTGGATCAATTCTGGACCAGTCATTTGCTTGTCACCCACTTCAGCCCAGCACAGTGGGGATCTACACTTGCGCCCATACAAAGCTTCAAACGGCGCAGCCTTGATGCTTGTGTGATAACTGTTGTTGTAAGAAAATTCAACCAATGGGAGATGAGTATCCCAGCTACCACCGAAATCGATTGCGCACGCGCGCAGCATATCTTCCAACGTCTGGATTGTTCGCTCGCTTTGTCCATCCGTTTGGGGATGATATGCCGTACTCATGTCAAGACGAGTACCTAAAGCCCCTTGCAACGATCTCCAAAACTTTGATGTGAACCGACTATCTCTATCAGAAATGATGGACACTGGGACTCCATGTTTTGAAACTACTTCTCGAATATACAATCGGGCTAACTTTTCCATCTTATCGGTTTCCTTGATCGGCAGGAAGTGCGCTGATTTAGTTAGCCGATCTACAATAACCCAGATCGTGTCGTAACCCCCAGGTGTCCTTGGCAGTTTGGTGATGAAGTCCATAGAGATTTGTTCCCACTTCCACATGGGAATTTCTGGCTGCTGAAGTAACCCCGACGGTTTCTGGTATTCAGCCTTTACCTTTGAACACGTCAGGCACTTACTGACATACGTCGCGATGGCGCCTTTAAGACTGGGCCACCAATACAGTGCTTTAACATCTTGGTACATCTTGTCTGCGCCAGGATGTACGGAATACCGCGTCTTGTGAGCCTCGTTTAATACTTGCTCGCGCAATCCTCCCTTGAGAGGGACCCATATGCGGTTAGCGAAATATAGATTGCCGTTCTCTTTAAGTTCCAAACTCTTAATCATACCCCCAAGGGATTCGTTTTTAGCAAACTCTGGTTTCAAGGCTTCTTGCTGAGCGTCTCGGATGCGGGTAGAGAGATCTGCGCGAATGGTCAACCTTAGAGCCTTGACTCGTAGCGTTTTTATTCGCTCCTTCCTACTTAGCGCGTCTGCTACCACATTCGCCTTTCCAGGGTGATACTTTATTTCACAATCATAATCATTCAACAATTCAACCCATCTTCGTTGCCTCATGTTTAAATCCTTTTGATCAAATATATGTTGAAGGCTCTTGTGATCCGTAAAGATTATACACTTTGTACCATAGAGGTAATGGCGCCAAATCTTTAGCGCGAAGACAACCGCTCGAAGTTCCAGATCATGCGTTGTGTAGTTCTTTTCATTGGTCTTGAGTTGGCGCGAGGCATACGCTATGACTTTGTCTCGCTGCATAAGGACACATCCAAGTCCCTGATGTGAAGCGTCGCAGTAAACGACGATGTCATCCGTCCCCTCGGGCAGAGACAAAATTGGCGCACTACATAACTTCTGTTTCAACATTTGAAACGCTGCTTCCTGATTTTCGCCCCAAACAAACTTCTTGTCTTTCTTAGTTAGCGCGGTCAGAGGTAGAGCTATCTTGGAGAAGTTCTCAATGAAGCGTCGATAGTAGCCAGCTAGTCCTAGGAATTGCCTCACCTCAGTTGGGGTTTTTGGCGCTTCCCAGTTTTCGATGGCCTTGACTTTGGAAGGATCAACGTGTATTCCTTTCTCGTTTACAACGTGACCGAGAAAGTGAACTTCTCTAAGCCAGAACTCGCACTTGGAAAACTTCGCATACAACTTTTCTTTCCTCAACAATTCCAAAATCAATCTCAGGTGTTGCTCATGCTCGGCCTTGGTCCGAGAGTAAATCAGAATATCATCTATAAATACAATCACAAACTTGTCCAAGTATGGTTTGCACACGCGGTTCATCAGATCCATGAATACAGCCGGCGCATTAGTTAGCCCGAAAGGCATCACTAAGAACTCATAATGGCCGTATCTAGTTCGGAAGGCTGTTTTTGGCACATCTTCCTCATGGACCCTAAGTTGGTGGTATCCTGACCGTAGGTCTATCTTTGAATAATAACTGGATCCCTGCAACTGGTCAAATAAGTCGTCAATCCTCGGTAAGGGGTACCGATTCTTGACTGTCAGCTTGTTCAGTTCCCTATAGTCAATACACATTCTGAACGAACCATCCTTCTTCTTAACAAACAGTACTGGAGCTCCCCAAGGTGAAAAGCTTGGGCGTATGAAACCCTTATCCAATAGTTCCTGTAACTGATTGGATAGCTCTTGCATCTCAGATGGAGCTAGTCGATAAGGCGCTCGAGCTACTGGCGCAGCTCCTGGGACTAAATCAATACGAAACTCGACTTGTCGCGGCGGCGGTAATCCGGACAAATCTTCAGGAAAAACTTCTGGAAATTCGCGCACTACTGGTAAGTCTTCAATTCTTCGCTCATCTCCTTTCTTCTCTACTACATGCGCCAGGAAGGCGTAGCACCCTTTCCTTAAGCACTTGCGCGCCTTTAGGCACGAAATCAGTTTCGTCGCAACTCCCCTTCTTTCCCCTTGAATTACCAAGGTTTCTTCGTTCAACAGCGGAATCCGAACCTGCTTCTCATGGCAAATAACTTCCGCGTGGTTCTCGACTAACCAATCCATACTTATCACAATGTCAAAACTTCCCAAGTCTATTGGCAACAAGTTAATATTGAACCCGTGACCTCCCATAACTATTACACATTGTTCAGTTCTTTCGTTCGCGCATAACTGCCTACCATTGGCTAGTTCTATAGTATAAGGTGTGTCTAGCCTACTGGTCGATAAGACTAGGGAGTCTTTAAACTCAGTGGATATAAAACTTAGGTCAGCTCCAGTATCAAATAAGACAGATGCAAAATGGCCGTTAGGCAAAAACGTACCGGTTACCACATTCGGCTCTTCTTTAGCTTCGCCTGCGCCGATCACAAAAGCTCTCCCGCGAGCTTGGTTTCCCTTTTGCGGGCAATCCGGACTAAAATGCCCTGGCTTCCCGCATGCGTAGCAGCTGTCGCTCGCTCCAGCTTCTCTGATACGGCAATTCATCGCCTTGTGCCCTGGTCTGCCACATTTGGCGCATTCGATTCTTGCGCATTCACCCTCGTGGTGATACTTGCATTTGTTGCACCATGGGCGAGGCCCGCTGTATCCTTTCCTTGATGGCTCCGCGGCTTGGATCGCGTAAGCCCTTGCGCTCTCCTGCTTCTTGAACGGTGGCTGCTTGGAGTCGGACCCTCGGTGGTGAGAGTTCCATTTCCTCTTGGGATCAGAGGTTCGCTGCTGGATTCCGCGCGTAGTCAACATACCCGCACGGACCGTATCCCTTGTAAGGGTGATGGCCCGCGCTACCGCCTCATCAAAGGTTGGAGGCGCTGCGGCGTTGAGCGGAACCCTAACAACAGGAGGTAACCCAAAGATATACCTCTCGATCTTCTTTTCCTCCGTGTTTGTCATGTCTGGCACCAACTGGCAAAGCTCGTTGAACCGGTTGTTGTAGGCGTCGATATCCGTTCCTACCATGGTGTGGTTCCAGAATTCCTGTTGCAGACTCTGAATTTCTGCGCGAGAGCAGAACTTTCTCATCATCATCTCTTTCAGCTCCTCCCAGGTCCTGTGGAGAGCAACTTCTCGCCCCAATGTTTTCGTTTGAAGCTTCCACCAAGACGAAGCTGCCTCTTGGAACATGCAGGTCGCGTAAAGGACCTTCTGGTTCTCACTACATCTGCTAATGGAGAGAACTGTCTCCATCTTGTCAATCCAGTTGTAGAGCCCAATGGCCCCTTCGGTACCCTTGAATGGCCAAGGCTTACAGGCCATGAATGTCTTGTAGGAGCATCCTTTGTCCAAGGCTCCTGATTCGGGTTCTGGGGTCTCATTCTGACGACCCTGACTTGATTCGGCCTTGCTGGCCTCGTGTGTTGCGATCGCTTGCGCGATTATTTCCGCGAGTTCCTCGGGTGTCATGGTAATTCCCTTGGCTTTAGTTGGAGGCATTCTCGCTTTAAAAGAGTGAAAATATATCAAACTTAGCGCATGTACTCTGAGCACATAATGTTTTTATCTTTATTTACTAGACACTGTGTGACCCGTGTTCCTAAGTGTGTGTATAGTTTCTTTTGAAAATATTTTCTTTGAAAAATATTTCATGCGATTCCCCAACGGTTATAGTCTAGGTTAAAACTTCTTTTCCTAGTTCGCTATAACCAGTGCTCTGATACCAATCTGTCACACCCGGCCCTGAACGGCAGAAACAGCCGGGCGCGCGCGAGTGGGGATTGATAATTAAGCACGGGCCATTGCAAACATTCAAAGTAAGATTTTCATTGCGCATGAAATGTTTAATACAAATACATTACATTGTTTAAAAATTACATAAAAACATCCAAGTATAAAAACTATTGAAGATTTCCACGCCATATCCCCTTGCGCGGCGGGAACAACCACGCGCATCGAAGGGATAGAACTAAAATCTTCCAAAAAGCTAGTTTTAGATGTTCAGCGTGAGGTGCTCTAAGTGTGACTCCATGCGCTACCTAGTTATCTCCTGAAAGACACGTAAAAACATTTGAATCAGTATAAACTGAGTGAGTTCACAAGTTTTAGTAACTTGATAAATCGTATCGCGTCATAGTCTTGATAAAAATCATTCTATAACATAATTCTGATAGCATCATTGAAACACATGCTTAGTAAAACATAGTTCTGATAACATAATCTGATTAAATCGTTCCGCGGGTTACGCGCGAACATTTCTGGGAACTGTGCTCGTCTGTGTAAGTGGCGCTGCCACTACGAGTGAAACAAGTAATACCGTCCCGCGGGTTACGCGCGAACGTTTCTAGAAAACGTGCTCGTCCATGCAAAGTGGCGCTGCCACTACGAGCTAAATAATGTAATGCCGTCCCGCGGGTTACGCGTGGACATTTCTGAAAAACCGTGCTCGTCCATGCAAAGAGGCGTTGCCCCTACGAGCTAATCAATAATACCGTCCCGCGGGTTACGCGCGGACGTTGTGCCGGAAAACAAGGCGCTCGTCCACGCAAAGAGGCGCGACCCCTACGAGCGGGCTCAATCCCATAGTACTGCCCCATGACCATACTAGGCACTCGTCCATGCAAAGAGGTGCGACCCCTACGAGCGGGTGGATCAAACCAGCAGTCCCTACCCTTAGAGTTCCAATGGTTAAGTGATCACTTACTCGAATTCTAGCGCACATACATCGAAAACCATAGATAACCGTTCGCATTGCTCATCATGAAACATAATTTAAACACATAATCGCTTGCATAGCTTGTAAGTATACCATGATAAAACATTATTTAAGTACGTGTCCCTCGCCCCGAAAACAGTTTAAAAGTAGTGAAAACAGTGAAAATAGGGGCTGTGAGACTCACCTGTGGTTCTTGTTAAGGGATTAATCGAGATTCGGGTTTTCTTGGTGTTGGCCTCGGAATTGAAGGTCTAGAATACGATTAAATAACAAGAAGTATATATATTAAGATCAAGAAATAGGAGAATATAAGGGTTGAAAAGTAGATCTCAAGGTTATATTCTCGGCTTACCTAGTAACAGGATCGGAAATGAAAACAACGGATGCTTGGGAGATGATTAGTGCAAGTTTGCAGTTCTTTGAAGTGTGTTTTGGGTGATAATTTAGGTTACATATTTATAGGCAAACTCAAGGGAACACAATCCCTTGCTTTAGGGGATTGTAATCTTTTCATATCTAGGTGTAATGATGATAAAGTATGGAAATTATTATTATTTATTTAAAAGTGGAGTAGTGGATAAAAGATTTTGATTTGATTTGGACAGGACATGCAGGTCTGTGGTTGGTGGGAGTAGGGTGGCTGACAGTTGACTTTTCATGTTACAGTGTGCTTTTTCAGGCACTTTTGTCAGTGTACAGTAAAAAAAAAAGTAGAAATCTCTGAAACACGCTACTGTTTCCTTTTGGGCGGGAATAATCTCCTTACATCTGGAGAATAAACCAAGTGTTCTGCGCGTATTACTTTGTGCGCATAGCTTTCTGCGTGAAGGACATTTCTTTGCTGCGGGTAGGTGCGTAACCTTCTCGCAGTCAGGGACATTGAGTTTCATTTGTAGGTTCTCCAGGTGGTCTTGGTATTTCAACATAGTGATCAGTTATGTTGAAGTCAATTCCATCTTGGAGCTTCAGACAAACTAGCTCTCAATGTTCCCGCCATGCGGGGAGGTTAGTTCCCTTTCCGCACGCGCATAAACGATTTGGGATGCACCCGCCTTAGCATCATGCGAGACGGTCAACCCAATAGACAACATTAAGTTATGGATACATAAAACCAATACACTCGCGCATGGCGCATATAACATATGCCCACGCTGGTTCTTATCATGGCGCGCTCGCGCAGGGTGCACATAACATGCCCGCGCTGACTAACATAGCGCGCTCGCGCACGGCGCACATAACAAATGCACGCGCTGATTAACATAGCGCGCTCGCGCAGGGCGCACATAACAAATGCACGCGCTGATTAACATAGCGCGCTCGAACAGGACGCACATAACAAATGCACGCGCTGATTCTAATATGGCGCGCTCGCGCAAGGCGCATATAACATAATTACCTAATATTTAGGTTGATTACTTGGTTTAAGGGATTGGGAATTTACCGGGTGTCACAATGGTTGATGCACTTTATAACGTGGATTGTAAGGCCAAGACTGCCAAAGAATTATGGGAGTCGTTGGACCGCAAATACAAAATCGAAGATGCCGGTACTAAGAAATTCGTGGTGGCTAAATTCTTGGACTTTAAAATGATAGACTCAAAAACTGTTATGAGTCAAGTCCAAGATTTGCAAGTTATTCTTCATGATATTCATGCGGAAGGGATGTCACTTAGTGAGACATTCCAAGTTGCTTGTATTACTGAAAAGCTACCACCAAGTTGGGTCGATTTCAAGAATTATCTTAAGCATAAGCGAAAGGAGATGACCATTGAAGATCTTGTTGTTCGTCTTCGTATTGAAGAAGACAATAAAATTGCTCTAAAAAGAATTGACGGTCCCGGAACAACAAAGGCCAATGTTGTTGAACATGGCCAATCTTCAAAGGGTAAAAATGGTGGAAAGAAAAATCATGGGAAAGGCTTCAACCTTGGTCCTAAGGGGGGAGTTGGGAGGAAAAAGAAGTTCCAAGGAACTTGCTACAACTGTGGAAAGCAAGGCCATAGGGCCAATGAGTGCAAGCTTCCGAAGAAGGAAAATGCTCGACAAGTTAACATGGTTCGTGAGGTTGAGAACCTTGTTGCGGTGGTTACGGACCTCTCGATTATGGTCACCAAAGTTAACTTGGTTGGGCAAAATAACAAAGATTGGTGGGTTGATACGGGGGCTACCCGTCATGTGTGTTTTGACAAAAGTCTCTTTAGCACTTTCAAAGAGGTGACTAATGGAGAAAAGGTGTTTATGGGAAACTCCGCTACGGCCGAAGTCAAAGGTGAGGGGAATGTGGTTTTGAAGATGACTTCGGGAAAGGAACTTACTTTGTCAAATGTGTTGTATGTTCCCGAAATTCGTAAAAATCTTGTGTCGGGGTGGCAGTTGAACAAGTTTGGGTTCAAAATGGTGATTGAGTGTGATAAGGTCGTGTTGACCAAAAATGGTGTGTATGTTGGTAAGGGTTATTCCCTTAATGGTATGTTCAATTTGAATGTAACCGTGTTTAACAATATGAATAAGAATGCTACTAGTTCTGCTTATATGCTTGAGTCTTCTAATGTTTGGCATGGTAGACTAGGTCATGTTAATTTTAATTCCATTCGACGTTTGATTAAACTTAAATGCATACCAACATTCGATATCGACTCAAATAATAAATGTGAAACTTGCGTCGAAGCAAAACAAACGAGATCGTCATTCAAAAAGATTGAACGATTTACCGAACCCCTCGAGATGATTCACACCGATGTGTGTAATCTAAAAGCAATTCCTACTCATGGTGGGAACAAGTACTTCATAACGTTCATTGATGATAGTACAAGATATTGCTATGTTTACTTACTTAAGAGTAATGACGAGGCTATTGATAAGTTTATCTTATTTAAAGCCGAAGTTGAGAATCAACTAAATCGAAAAATTAAAAGAGTAAGGAGTGACCGAGGAGGTGAATATGTTTCACCTTTTATTGACTTGTGTGAAAAAGAAGGAATCATACATGAAGTCATGCCTTCTTACTCCCCTCAATCAAATGGCATAGCAGAACGTAAGAACCGAACCTTGAAAGAAATGATGAATGCCATGATGATAAGTTCTGGGGTAAGCACGGACATGTGGGGGGAAGCAATCTTATCGGCTAATTACTATTTATGTGTTATTTAATGATGAATATACCCTAACCGGCAAAATCAGGTATACCCTAACCGGTATATACAATTTATGTGTTATTTAATGATGAATATATGAATTATAATGTGTTTATACGAGTATGTATGATTCATAGTACGGATTATACTCGATTATACAGTTAATCGTATTGGAAATACGATTAACCGATTAACGGTTATTGAAGCCCGAACGAATCGGGTATACATTATAGACGAGATATATAATACTTAGTGATGTTTACGAAGTATTAAAGCTTCGGGATAAGTGAATTAAAGCACAGAAAAAGAAATTTCGATTAATGGTACGTCGGTACATTAAACGAAACCTTTAATACCAAACCGAGCAAGAGACGATCGATCAAGCCGAAAAAGATGCGCGATTATTAATAATATGATGTTTTAAGTTAATGAAAGTCATGGTTTAAGTTTTTGAGGTTTTTAAATCGGTTTTATATAAATTTCATTTTTAAGCCGAAAAACGACCATTTTAGCCTCGTTTTAAGCCGAATTAAACATTTAACCGAAAAACGAACTGAACCAGATTATCTAAAACATTATCCAGATTACAGAAATCTGAAGATGTGGCTAAAAATGAAGAAGTGGGTCCCACCCCACCCCTTGCTTTGTTCCGATCGGATAAGGGAGGGGGATAACCCCTCCTCCTTATTCTTTCTTCAAAAACACATTCAACAAATCCTTCTTCTCTCTCAAGATCATGAACTAAAAACCGAGTTTTGTAGCAAGAACAACGAGGTGAAGATCGAGTTACATTCGTTTTCATCTTCCTTTCTCGAGTTTTATTGCAAGAAAATGAGGTTTCAAGTGAAAAAGGGTGAAAACCCGAGATGAAACCGATTCTTGCATGATCAAGTGATGTATACGGGTTATACAAGGGATCTTGGTCCAAGAAAGGAGTTAAACGAACCAAAAATGAATTTTTACGGTTAAATCTTTGTTTTTATATCATAACCGAAACCATGAAAGAAATGGCTTGATTGTGGGCGTAACTTGCTTGGTGTGGTGTTATTGTGCTTGTAGGTGTTGTATCTAGTTGTTAGCAAAGGCTAGAAAGCGAGATCCTTGCGGTTTGAAGCTAGAAACACAAGGTAGTTCGGTTTTTGTGTGATGTTTGTGATTTGGACAGATTGTGATGTGTTTAGAGTTAGGTCATGAAAATTTACAGAGATGATCTACACATGAAAATATGAGATCTGTGAAATTTTGGTAATTTTTGGACAAAGGATGAATATTTGGTGAATTTAATGCTCGGTTTTGGCCAAAAATGGTGAAAAATAGTTAAGTATCATGAAAAATTCTGGAAAATTCCAGATAAGCTCTTTATAACATGTAAAATTCACACACAAAATTTTAGGTCAGTTGGAGAAGTCTAAGTAGGCTTTTCGGTTAAACGCGTTCTAGGGTTTTTCTAGCTCGGTTTTAGTGAAAAGGGCATATAAAAATAGATTTTGGTTCTGGAAAAATTACAGGGGACTATGGGGATGGCAGGGGTCATCCAGGAAAAATTTGGGATTTTTCTAAGATCGTTTGGTATTTACTACATATTTAGTGTTTAAATGGTGTTTAAAAATAGATAAATAAATTTTAAATATAAAAATTAGTTCTGGAAATATTTTTATTAAATTCCCCACTGTCAAAAAGTGATTTGTGCAAAATTTCAAGATCCGAGACTAAACGGATAATTATTTGTGCTAAAAAGAAAAGATAAAAACAAACTTTTAAAGCTTAAAACGCGTAAACTGGTAAAGCTCGCCTAAACGAGCTGACTGGTGTATAAAAACCCTAAAAATGAACTATTTTTATATAATTGAGTTAAACAAGTAAAAATGAATCATCCGAAAATAATTCGGATGATTTGAGTAATTTTACCCGATTTATCAGTTTCCGGTGCACTAAAGACGGAAACGAGTCTCGCGGCCAATCGGGGCGTCTAAACCGAGCTCTAATTTCACAACTTAATTAAATTATCAGTCAACAACTATTTTCGGGTCGTGTGTGACCAAACTCATTTTTGAAATGTAAAAACGGATAGCCGTGCTAGATACGCAAAACGGGGAAAACAAACTAATAGAAATTTTGACTGTTGAACTCTAAACGATATCACAATCTAAGTCCGGAGAAGTGTTTCTGGATTAACATTTCCCCCGGAACGGTTACTGTACTGGGTTAACAGTGTCCCCAGATGTACCGGTTAACACGGTTAAAGTTATATTAATAGTGATTGTATAGTAACGAATTTAGGGATCGTATTACAGATCCGGATTAATAGCTCACATACTGTGTTACTGCTTGCGATAAGGTGAGTTTCACGAGCCCCTTTTTCTGAATTGTTTTCAAATATTTTCCCGGGGCGGAAGCATGTTACTATTGAAATGTTTAAGTACAAACTGAACGCATGGATTTGCGTGTATTTATATATGTTTTATTGTACGGGAATCGTACGGAAATGTACTAAGATGGTAATTGTCTGAGTTGCTAACATTGTAAGGCCCGCAACACGAGTGATTAACTGAAAACCGGTAGAGTGTGAATAGTACTGTTGGTCTGACAAACCCAACTGGTCCGGCATGGATTTGCTGATGTTTCCCATCCAGTTGCACATGTCTATTTTGTTGTTATATATATTTTGCTATGTAATGTTAGGCATAGCGGTTTGGGGCAGTTCCGTTGGCGGAGTATGCCACGGGGTTGTGTGTGAATAGTCAGAGGTTTCACTTGTGGGCTCAGCATAATTACATCGATAATAATATTATTTTAAGATAATGATTTATCATGGTTTACTCGAATTGTGAAACTCACCAACTATTTGTAGTTGACCCGTTTTCTCACATGCTTTTCAGGTACAATTAAGATGAAGTGATTGCTTACGTGCTAAGTGCTTGATGTGTGTAAGATTTGCGGGCGGGATGTTAGGATACATTATAATAAACAGAATTATGTATCGTATTGTATGATGTGTGTATCACCTAGACGGTAATGAAATACGAGATAATGTAATTTTAAGTTTAGTAATGTATTCAGTTTTCTTTATAAACAATGTGGTTGATATCAGAGGTGTCTGTTGCGCCCCGTTTACGTTTCCGCTGCGGTTACGGGGTGTTACAGAAGTTGGTATCAGAGCCATTGGTTATAAAGGATTAGGATGTCTTTAAAAGATACCTAAAATATAACCAGTAGCTCAAGTATTATAGGATCTGAATATCAACTAATAATTTATAGTGACGAGGTCTGGATGAACTTGGATGGACAAGTGAGTTATTATGGTCCGGAACATAATAACAGACTTGTTCGCACGAGGGAATTCAGGGGAAGTCACGGGGTACATTAATAGGTAAAAATGGCAACATATGTGTAAAGTATATAATATTATTTATGCGTGCTAATGTGTGTATATATATATATGTACGTATCTTGTGGGTACATGTATTGAGAAATAGGACCCGGATAAGGAACCGGGGGATGAAATAATAAAAAGTACCGAGGATGCTGAAATTTCTAGAGCATCGGTTGATGATAAGTCTGACTTATTGGGCCATAGTTATGATAGTACCAAATTAGATCTCCCGTTGGACATTAACCAGAAATATCTAGTAACCGTCACTCCCAACCAAAATTGATAAATCCCTTACTCTACCAACACCGGTACCGTATATCCTAATAACCCCTTATGTTCACCCGAACCGCCGACCCTCACGTACGGACGGACCTGTACCTGAACCCATTCTTATTCCATTAAGGTAAATAAATAAATAAATAAATAAAATAAAATAAATAAAATAATAATAATAATAATAATAATAATAATAATAATTTGATAATAAATGAGCAGGTAAAAATAATATATAGAAATATATATATGTATTTCTCACTCTCAAACCTATGAGACATACCACCTTCAGATCGAGAATTACCGATTTTAGCGAACCTAGAACGCCTGAGGACATTGATTGAGCAAGTGATAGAGTTTCCCATAATAGTAATTGATAATAATTGAAGGCAACATGGGTTGCGCGATTACCTTGAACCTTGCAACTCCCTATGTTATCCTTACATCCGTTAGATGCCTATACCCAGATATACTCGAATAGAATGATTACCCATAGACAAAGAGGTGTTGGAATCATTACAGCATAGTTGGTTGTTCGTTCGTAGGTGGTATACCGTGTATGCCGGATATACGAATAGACACGGATATAATTCTCCGTGGTACGTAATCGTTTGGTGCTCACGGTGAGCATGTATCGATTATGCTGACATGCAGAAGGATATTGAAATCAAGCATATTGAACATTAATCTTTGTTAAGAAAGATCTATATGTCAGTTGGTGACAAGGGTTATGAAACATATTTAAACGTTAACCGACTTCAGGTTAAGTCCATATGTTATTATATTTGTGGGACATATATACTAGATACTGGTATGTGTAATATGTATGATAATATTTGGTGTGTATGTGAACCTACTGTTATGATTGAACTTGTAACGAGTTATACGGTGAGATTAGTATTGATTACTGCGTACGGGATGAGTACGGCAGAATGACATAAAAAGAGTAACTCCAATGATGGAGATTGATATGATTCAGTTGATTACTCAAAGATAGCAGATGATGATACCGAATGTCGTATCACAGATCACTGCTAGTGTTGATGCAAAGGTGATCGCAGAATTATAGATCGAGTAATCACATAATTATGAATATTTCAATTCTTAGTGTTATTACTAAGAGTGATAATGTCCCACCGAATACTATTATGACTACAAGTATTAGTTATAAACTAAACATGAATAGTAGTCGTAATGAATTAGATCCGGTATGAAGGATATGTCTGTTGGTTGTGTTAAGGAAATTATTAATAGTTTACTGACGGTAAAGGGAGGAATAGATTAGCGAGGGGATAGAAAAGATCGAAATGGTTAAGGATATTGGTAAGAGTCTAGAACATTGTGTAGTGAAATATGCTACCGATATGTTGGTAGATTATGTTGTATCGTGATGGAACACGATGGTACAAAATTATAGTTAGAAATTTATTACTCAGATGATATGGTCAGAATTTAAAATTCTTGGGCTAGAGCACTTTATTCGGGTAATTAAGTTCAGAGATTGGAAACTGAGCTATGGAGGATAGAAATGTTGTGTGCTGATCACTTAGAACACGCTAATCGTTTGAAGGAATTGTCATGTCTGGTAACATGGCTAGTTACTCCTGAAACTAAGCGATGTGAGCGCTATATTGGGGACTAACTCCATCGATAAGGAGTATAGTCAATCCTGTAAAATATACAACTTTTGGAAGGGTTGTGTCACAAACCAGCATTGAGATATTTGACTCTATGAGATGCGGACTGGAAGGACGTTAGGTGAGACGTCGAGTGTTAAAGAAGAGAAATGATAAAGGTATAGTGCAAGATAGGCTTTTGAATAAGTAGGTATGTCCTACAACCCAGAATTATACTAAGACTAGTTCTGGTGTGAAAACATGAACCGCATGAAGGGTCCTTCCCTAAATGTGGAAAATATGGTTATCGGCAGGAAGAAGAATGTCGAGTGATAGTAGGCCACAGGTGTGGTAAAGATGGACGTAATGCCCTAATTGTAGAACCAATTGAAGCCATGTGAACCGGCAACCCCAACCCATTCGTGTACAACCACTCCGAACCCAACAGCTTCAATAACAATCCATCCAAATAAATCAAATTATGCCAAACAGTTGTACTTGCTATGAAGGTGGCAGTACAGAACGTTTCAAGAGAAATTGCCCAAAGTTGAACCAAAGTGTCGTTGGAAGACGAACCTCATGACAAGCATCAACCTCTGATCAAGCAAGGAGCCGTGCTTTTGTGAGTAATTCGAATAAAGCACTTCATGATCCAAAGGTGGTATTGAGTACGTTGTAGTTTTAAATCAATAGGCTTTAGTGATATTTTTACGGTCGTCGATAGAAGTTAGTTCCTGTTAACCTCCTATCATTTGGAAAGATACCGATTAGTGAAACTATAGAACCCCATACAGTAGAATCACTAACGGTAAACCCCTAATGGTTAACTAAATTGTTCGGAATTGTCCTATTATTCTGAACGATTAACCTTTCCTTATTAACCCACGACCAGTAAAGTTAAGAAGTTTTGACGTAATAGTTAACATGGATTGGCTAACTCAACATGAAGCTGAAATCAAATATGAAAAGAAGATGATTAGAAGCTCTCTTCGGACGATGAAGTGATTAGATACAGAGAAAAGTGTACGGTATTATGTTACCACTCTAATCTCATCTTGAGATGTTATAATATTTACGACAAGAAGACGTGGTATATTTAACAAACGTGACAGCCATAGATTTAAAAGAAAACATATAGAAGATGTTTCGGTGATACGTAAATATCCAAAAGTTTTCCCAGAAGAACTTCCTGGATTACCGCCAACACGACAGGTCGAATTCAGAATCGATTTAATGCCTCAAGCTGGTCCTGTTGCTAAAGCACCCTACCGACTTGCACCGTCCGAGATGCAAGAATTATCCAATCAATTGCAAGAATTGTTGGATAAAGGATTTATACGTCCTAGTTAGTCACCATGGGGTGCACCAGTGTTATGTGGGAAATGAAGGACGGAAGTGTTAGGATATGTATTAATGAGGGGGAATTGAATAAAGTGACGATCAAGAATAGGTATTCACTTCTTCGAAGTAAATGATCTGTTTAACCAACTGCAAGGGGCGATTTATTTTTAGAAAATTGATCTTAGATATCACCAAATGAAAAAAATCCAAGAGGAGGACGTTGCAACAACAGCGTTTCGGACTCGTTACGGCCATTATGAATTCTTATTCATGCCGTTCGGGCTAACAAATGCGCAGGCAGTGTTCATGGAACTCATGAACCGAGTCTGTAAACTTTATTTTGACAAATTTGTCATCGCATTCATTGATGATATTTTGATATATTTGCAACGTGAAGAAGAGCACGAACGACGTTTATGAAAATTTTGGGAGTGTTAAAGCAAGAGGAGTTATACGCGAAGTTTTCGAAATGTGATTTTGAATACAGAAAGCATAATCCCTTGGTCATGTTGTAAAGCAACAAGGATTTCACATAGATCCAAATAAGATAGAAACCATTAAAATTGGCAGTCACCCAAGGCGCCAAAGGAAATGCGCCAATTTTTAGGACTAGCCAGAGACTATCAGCGGTTTATTGAAGAATTTTTAGCATTACCCAACTCATAATCCTTTGTACGACGCAAATGTACAAATTTTATAGATGATAAGAGACCGCAGCCTCATATTCAACGAAGATGGGTCGAGTTGTTAAGCGATTATGACTATGACATCCGTTATCACCCTGGCAAGGCTAACGTCGTAGCCGATGCCTTGAGTAGGAAAGATCGGGTTAAGCCATTGCGAGGTGCGAGCACTGGGGATGGTAGTCCAGTCGAACCTTTCGGAACTGATTCGAGTCGCTCAACGTGAGGCGTTGAAAGTGGAACAATTGGAAGAGGAGGGACTTTACGGCAATGAGAAGAATTTCGAACAGCGCATGGACGAAATTCTCTATTTCAAAAATCGGGTTTGGATCCCGACCCTTCATGACCTTCGTGAATTAATCATGGACGAAGCGCATAGATCGAAATATTCCATACATCCGGGATCGGATAAGATGTACAAGGATGTGAAGGAGTTCTACTGGTGGCCGGGTATGAAAAAGGATATAGCAACGTATGTCGGTAAGTGTACGACATGTGCGAGGGTTAAGGCGGAGCACCAGAAACCCTCGGGGATGTTACAACAACTGGAAATTCCCGAATGGAAGTGGGAGCAAATCGCGATGGATTTTGTGACACATCTTCCTAAAACGTCCCGAGGACATGATGCAATTTGGGTAATCGTGGATCGATTAACCAAATTGGCACATTTTATTCCGATTAGAAATAATTATAACACTGAGAGACTTGCGCAGATTTATATAAATGAAATTGTGTCTCGTCATGGGATACCCATCTCAATCATCTCCGATCGGGATAGCCATTTCACCTCCAATCTTTGGCAAGCTGTGCAAGAAGCGCTGGGAACGCGCATTGATCTAAGCACAGCTTACCACCCTCAGACCGATGGTCAGTCTGAGAAGACCATCCAAACTCTGGAGGATTTGCATCGTGCATGCGTACTGGATTTTAAGGGAAATTGGGATCAACATCTCCCACTCGTTGAATTTTCCTACAATAACAGTTACCATAGCAGTATAAAGGCAGCGCCTTACGAAGCATTGTATGGTCGGAAGTGCCGATCACCACTCTGCTGGACTGAAGTGGGCGACACTCAGGTTATTAGATCAGACCTGGTCCAGGAAACGACCAGCAAAATCCTCGAAATTAGGAACAATCTGAAGGCCGTGCGGGATCGGCAGAAGAGTTATGCCGATACCCGTAGAAAACCGTTGTCGTTTGAGAAAAGTGATAAAGTGTATTTGAAAGTATCACCTTGGAAGGGTGTAGTCAGATTTGGAAAGGCGGGGAAGTTAGCCCCGAGATATATTGGACCGTTCAATATTACTGCAAAAATCGGTCCCGTAGCATACCGATTAGAACTACCCGATGAACTGAGTGCAGTTCACAACGTGTTTCACGTATCGAACTTGAAAAGATGTCTGGCGGATGAGACATCGGTGTTACGTTTAGAGGGTGTCCAAATAAGTGATAAGCTCAATTTCGTAGAGGAACCCATAGAAATAGTAGACGGGAAAATCAAGCAACTTAGACACAATAAGATTTTGTTGGTCAAAGTTAGATGGAATTCGCAAAGAGGCCCAGAATATACATGGGAACGAAAGGACGAATTCCGGAAGAAATACCCCTATCTATTTCCTCAAAAGGAAGTAGTCGACACGTAAAAATTTCGAGGACCTCAAAAGGAAGTAGTCGACGCGTAAAAATTTCGAGGACGAAATTTCTTTTACGGGAGAAGAATGTAACGATTCCGGCAAAATCAGGTATACCCTAACCGGTATATACTATTTATGTGTTATTTAATGATGAATATATGAATTATAATGTGTTTATACGAGTATGTATGATTCATAGTACGGATTATACTCGATTATACAGTTAATCGTATTGGAAATACGATTAACCGATTAACGGTTATTGAAGCCCGAACGAATCGGGGATACATTATAGACGAGATATATAATACTTAGTGATGTTTACGAAGTATTAAAGCTTCGGGATAAGTGAATTAAAGCACAGAAAAAGAAATTTCGATTAATGGTACGTCGGTACATTAAACGAAACCTTTAATACCAAACCGAGCAAGAGACGATCGATCAAGCCGAAAAAGATGCGCGATTATTAATAATATGATGTTTTAAGTTAATGAAAGTCATGGTTTAAGTTTTTGAGGTTTTTAAATCGGTTTTATATAAATTTCATTTTTAAGCCGAAAAACGACCATTATAGCCTCGTTTAAGCTGAATTAAACATTTAACCAAAAAACGAACTGAACCAGATTATCCAAAACATTATCCAGATTACAGAAATCTGAAGATGTGGCTAAAAATGAAGAAGTGGGTCCCACCCCACCCCTTGCTTTGTTCCGATCGGATAAGGGAGGGGGATAACCCCTCCTCCTTATTCTTTTTTCACAAACACATTCAACAAATCCTTCTTCTCTCTCAAGATCATGAACTAAAAACCGAGTTTTGTAGCAAGAACAACGAGGTAAAGATCGAGTTACATTCGTTTTCATCTTCCTTTCTCGAGTTTTATTGCAAGAAAATGAGGTTTCAAGTGAAAAAGTGTGAAAACCCGAGATAAAACCGATTCTTGCATGATCAAGTGATGTATACGGGTTATACAAGGGATCTTGGTCCAAGAAAGGAGTTAAACAAACCAAAAACGAATTTTTACGGTTAAATCTTTGTTTTTATATCATAACCGAAACCATGAAAGAAATGGCTTGATTGTGGGTGTAACTTGCTTGGTGTGGTGTTATTGTGCTTGTAGGTGTTGTATCTAGTTGTTAGCAAAGGCTAGAAAGCGAGATCCTTGCCGTTTGAAGCTAGAAACACAAGGTAGTTCGGTTTTTGTGTGATGTTTGTGATTTGGACAGATTGTGATGTGTTTAGAGTTAGGTCATGAAAATTTACAGAGATGATCTACACATGAAAATATGAGATCTGTGAAATTTTGGTAATTTTTGGACAAAGGATGAATATTTGGTGAATTTAATGCTCGGTTTTGGCCAAAAATGGTGAAAAATAGTTAAGTATCATGAAAAATTCTGGAAAATTCCAGATAAGCTCTTTATAACATGTAAAATTCACACACAAAATTTTAGGTCAGTTGGAGAAGTCTAAGTAGGCTTTTCGGTTAAACGCGTTCTAGGGTTTTTCTAGCTCGGTTTTAGTGAAAAGGGCATATAAAAAGAGATTTTGGTTCTGGAAAAATTACAGGGGACTATGGGGATGGCAGGGGTCATCCAGGAAAAATTTGGGATTTTTCTAGAATCGTTTGGTATTTACGACATATTTAGTGTTTAAATGGTGTTTAAAAATAGATAAATAAATTTTAAATATAAAAATTAATTCGGGAAATATTTTTATTAAATTCCCCACTGTCAAAAAGTGATTTGTGCAAAATTTCAAGATCCGAGACTAAACGGATAATTATTTGTGCTAAAAAGAAGATAAAAACAAACTTTTAAAGCTTAAAACGCGTAAACCGGTAAAGCTCGCCTAAACGAGCTGACTGGTGTATAAAAACCCTAAAAATGAACTATTTTAATATAGTTGAGTTAAACCAGTAAAAATGAATCATCCGAAAATAATTCGGATGATTTGAGTAATTTTACCCGATTTATCAGTTTCCGGTGCACTAAAGACGGAAACGAGTCCCGCGGCCAATCGGGGCGTCTAAACCGAGCTCTAATTTCACAACTTAATTAAATTATCAGTCAACAACTATTTTCGGGTCGTGTGTGACCAAACTCATTTTTGAAATGTAAAAACGGATAGCCGTGCTAGATACGCAAAACGGGGAAAACAAACTAATAGTAATTTTGACTGTTGAACTCTAAACGATATCACAATCTGAGTCCGGAGAAGTGTTTCTGGGTTAACATTGCCCCCGGAACAGTTACAGTACTCGGTTAACAGTGTCCCCAGATGTACCGGTTAACACGGTTAAAGTTATATTAATAGTGATTGTATAGTAACGAATTTAGGGATCGTATTACAGATCCGGATTAATAGCTCACATACTGTGTTACTGCATGCGATAAGGTGAGTTTCACGAGCCCCTTTTTCTGAATTGTTTTCAAATATTTTCCCGGGGCGGAAGCATGTTACTATTGAAATGTTTAAGTACTACTGAACGCATGGATTTGCGTGTATTTATATATGTTTTATTGTACGGGAATCGTACGGAGATGTACTAAGATGGTAATTGTCTGAGTTGCTAACATTGTAAGGCCCCGCAACACGAGTGATTAACTGAAAGCCGGTAGACTGTGAATAGTACTATTGGTCTGACAAACCCAACTGGTCCGGCATGGATTTGCTGATGTTTTCCAGCCAGTTGCACATGTCTATTTTGTTGTTA
Source organism: Bidens hawaiensis (assembly GCF_021521415.1). Taxonomy (NCBI): domain Eukaryota; kingdom Viridiplantae; phylum Streptophyta; class Magnoliopsida; order Asterales; family Asteraceae; genus Bidens; species Bidens hawaiensis. The sequence goes on along the minus strand of NW_027505876.1, from coordinate 75,460 downwards.
TATATATTTTGCTATGTAATGTTAGGCATAGCGGTTTGGGGCAGTTCCGTGGGCGGAGTATGCCACGGGGTTGTGTGTGAATAGTCAGAGGTTTCACTTGTGGGCTCAGCATAATTACATCGATAATAATATTATTTTATGATAATGATTTATCATGGTTTACTCGAATTGTGAAACTTACCAACTATTCGTAGTTGACCCGTTTTCTCACATGCTTTTCAGGTACAATTAAGATGAAGTGATTGCTTACGTGCTAAGTGCTTGATGTGTGTAAGATTTGCGGGCGGGATGTTAGGATACATTATAATAAACAGAATTATGTATCGTATTGTATGATGTGTGTATCACCTAGACGGTAATGAAATACGAGATAATGTAATTTGAAGTTTAGTAATGTATTCAGTTTTCTTTATAAACAATGTGGTTGTTATCAGAGGTGTCTGTTGCGCCCCGTTTACGTTTCCCGCTGCGGTTACGGGGTGTTACAATTCCTAAAAGTGACAAGTGTGAGGCTAAGCATATGGCTTTTAATGATTCAACCAAGGTAGTCATACATGGTGAATCACCTATGTGAGAGAGAAGTGGGGTCGCTTCGAATGGTGTTGTTGGGCACAACACTTAATAGCTCTTGCAGAACCAGGCGCATGTTCATGACCATAACGAACATAACTATGAGGACTTGACTTTGTCAGGGAGAGTCTTGTGTGAAGTGTATTATCGTCTACACAAACAGCAGACGAGTTCAAAGACATCACAGTCTACTCAGAGCCAGTGGGCTAAGTATGCTTCATAAGCAAAGGTTCAAAGGATATCACCTACCTATTGTATGCAAGATTCAACTGTTGAAATCTAATCGGAATAATGTTGTTTCGACCTCCATTCATGTGGGGGATTGTTGGAAGTTTTTAAGTGTGTGAATGAAGGAAGTGGTGGAAGTGGTAAAGGTTTGTCCCACATAGGTTTGGGAACAAAATAATGAATTGTTTATAAGGTAGTGACCATACACCCATTTGAATTCTTTATGACATGTTTTACCACAAGTCCTACGCGCGCGCAGGGGGGGTGCAAATTTGGGTTTCTGGACTAGAAATCCATCAAACTCGTGCGTGCCCACACGTCCCGCGGGCACGAATGCAACTCCGAAAACCCGAGCCAGCGTGAGACGATATTTTGAATTTGGTTTTGAAATTCAAAAGCTGGTCTGGTCAACCCAATTAATAATCATTAAGAAAATGATTATTGTCTTTCAGTTTTGCAATCTGCACTGATGGGCCATTATGTGATATTATTGTTACTTAATGGTCATTATCATGTTGATTATAATCCTGTGGTTATATAAACCAGACCAACTCTTCAGTTTAGACACACCAACACCATACGAACACACTTCATCTTCTTCCTCTCTACTACTGCAATATTGTTTCGATTTCGTTTCAGGCAAGTGTCCGAGTCCGGCAGAGCACCGATTCTGTTTCGAACCGGAGTATCCTGGGAACAGACCGAGAATCTATTTAAGGGAATTGTGTTAAACACAAGCCCGGTTTACCATGTCGTTTATTCTTATTTCTTTATATTTCTGAGTATTATTAATACAAGATTTCCAACAACTTCTTCTTGTTCCTTCCTATCTTGGTGGAAAATAATGAAGAAGGAAAGAGAGAGTTTACTTGAAAAATGTGTGTGTGAGAGAGAAAGAAAAGATGCAACCTTTGCACACTTCTCTTGGCCAATTAGTTCTCTTGCATGTTCTTGAAAGAGTAATTAAATAAATAGATGAGACAGAAGGATATTCCCTCCCAAATATTCAAACCCTTTCAAATTCATTACTTGTGTTATATTTGTTGCATTATAAAATGTAACATAATATAATGTAAGTAACATGCATCATGTTATTTAACTAATTTAAATAACATTATAAAATATCTTCTTTCAAAATATAAATTATCCCCATAATTTATTTATTACACAAGTGTTTAGAAACCCATTTTCAAAATATCGTAAGTGTTGATATTTATTTATTAGATCATATCTTAAAATAAATATCGTGGGTGTTTGTCTAGCTTGTTATTGGGTATGACCCGACTTGGATCATAAGGTACTAGCCACATCAACTCCAATATGTGTCTTGGGCAGACCGACTCCAACAAGATTTTCTTAGCTTTTGCATCTTGGAAAAGGTTCAAGGTTTATGAGTTAGATGTGAAGTCTAATTTCCTTAAGGGAAAATTGGGTGAAGAAGTCTATGCAGGACAACCACCAGGGTTCGTCAATCTGATTCACAAAGACAAGGTGTACTTGCTCGACACAGCTCTTTACGGATTACACAAAGCCCCGAGAGCTTGGTATGACGCAATGTCTCAACACCTGTTGGACAATAGTTTTGTTCGTGGTACCGTCGATTGTATACTCTTCACGAAGGAAGTAAATGGTCATTTGCTGATAGTCTCTATCTTTCCAATATCATCTTTGGGTCGACAAACGATGTTCTGTGCAAAGATTTTGAGGAAGTTACGAAATCGAAGTTTTTTTTGGATTTGCAAGTCGAACAAACATCTGATGGTATCTTTATTCGCCAGACAAAGTATGTCAATGATATCCTCGAAAAATTTAATATGGCTGACTCAACGTCGATCAGCACTCCCATCCCTCTTAATCAAGGAATTGGTTCTGATCCCACCCGGGAAAAGGTTGAGGAGACGCTTTACCGTTCCATGATTGGTTCCCTCATGTATCTCACAGCTTCAAGGTCAGACATCATGTATCCGAGGTGTTTGTGCGCCCGATATCGATCCAATCCATGGGTCTCTCACTTATCGTTATTAAAGCGGATACTTTGATATCTAAAGGGGTGTCCAGGGGTCGGTCTTTGGTATCCTCGAGACGATATATTTAAGCTAAGAGGGTATTCCGATTTTGACTACGGAAGTTGCAAGCTAAAAGCCAAATCTACCACAACCGGTTGTCAATTCTTTGGTAACAGGTTGGTGACATGGCAGTGTAAGAAGTAGACGACTGTATCGCTATCTACCTGTGAAACTGGCTGCCTCCAGTTTCTGTTCTCAGCTTTTATGGATACAACAAATGCGTGACTACGGTTTGAAATTTCTTACAACTCCTATTTTTTTAGATACCACTGATGCTATATCCAAAACTAAGAGCCGGTAAGTCACTCTAAAATAAAACATATTGACATACGGTATCACTTCATCCGTGATTGTTATGAGAAGAAGTTGACCACTGTTGAAAAAAATCACACCGACGAACAAAAAGCTGATCTTTTTTTTATAGCTTTCCAAAACAAATTTTTGTATTTGTTGAGGCTAAATGGTATTAAGAATGTATGCGGTGGGAAAATGAGTGATCTTCCGACCTTTGAGTAATTGTTCACTAGGTCACATTTCTTTGTAAATATTTTTCTTTAAATGATTTTTAGTTTTAGGGGAGATATGGTTTGGGAAAAATACAAAAACATTTGAATAATCTTAAAATTCAAAAACATTTGAAAAAGTATAAAATCCAAAAACATTGAAAATGTATAAAATACAAAAACAATAGAAAATGCTCCTCAAAATGAATTTTTAAGCATAAAAGGAAAACGATAGTACATTGATCATTTTTTTTCAAGTACCAGTAAATATGAGGTATAAAAGTCTATTGATTAATGTCGGTGCGTTGGTAAGCATTGAAAACAAACAAGTAAGGAAATAAGTAATATAAACCTAACTAGCCAAATTGAGAGACGTGTTAGCATTCTAGCACTAAAGTCTTGGTGTGATGGCAGACAATTAATAGCCTGTCATACTCAAGCCTTATGTTTTAGTAGATCACCAAAAATAAAGTGTTAAGCGTCTAGTACATAGTCTACATTTCAACGGTGTATGATTTTATGGCCTTAAATCATGTACCAATGGGATGATTTAGGTTTCTGGAACCATTGGGTCTTTATGCGGTTTATCATCTGGGTATTCATTTTTGTGAATATTTAAAAATGTGCTCTAAGAGCAAACCCTGAAAAGTCATTAAACTTGATCACTTTGTACTTTGTGTACAACCTACACTACTGACTTGATCAGACACGCTATTAGTCATACATTGTCCCCTTGCTCGTGTCTTATTACCATTATGAAACGGACCATAAGGGACACAATGTCTGCAAGCCGACAGATGAAGTATTGCATACTCATCCATGGTAAAGGAAACTTAGGGTATTGCTTGATAACGGGGGTATGCCTTGTTGTGGAAATCTGTTGCTATGATTGCAAATTAAAATTTTAAATGTTTTGATCTGCTGGTTCTAAGGTTTAATCAAGTTGGGGTGACTTGGTAAAAATCAAATAAAGCATGTGTCAAGATTAGAATCTAATCATGTTCTGATTTTCTGTGCTTAATTGAACCCTAAATCATATCACTGATATCTCTGAATCTTTTGTTTTATAAGTTTAAGTGGACAACAATACCTATGATTAGGCTTAACATCAGACATAATAAAGCCAAAATATAAAACCACGATGGAAGAACGGGTTGATCAATATGATTCCTTGCTCAACTCATAAAAATATGTTGTTTTTTTTGGTTAATTAGTTCTTACTTTGATATATTTTTGTTTTGATTACATCTTTTCGTTCTTAAAACCAAAAAGATTTTTCATTTCTGTTTTAATTTTGATTTTGGTGAATGGTTAATTGGTTCTGGATATCCAAGAATCTGAATTGAGTGGTTGTTTTTTACTATAATATTCAAAACTAAAGATTAATTGTTCAAATTAATTTTGCAAGGTCATTAATTTGGACTTGTTTAAGTTCAAAAATATGAATATGGTTGTTTAAAATCAACATTGTTAAAAATTGTGGTCAAAATTTCAAGATGATTCATCAAGTTCATTAATCTGGACTTGATTGGGATCGAAAGATTGAAATTTATTAAATTTAAACGTATTTTGAATTTTTTGACGTATAAGTGTCTAATTTATACGGTTTATAACTCTAACTGACTTATACGGCGTTTAAGTTGAACACTTATACGACGTATAAGTTGTTGCTATATATACGTTCTTATGCCTTGTGAATGCTTAAACGTTCTCTGAGAGTAACATACACGCCGTCCACAGTCATAACCAAATTGTCCGTATATACTTTGTATTTACACATCACTTGAACTTGTAAAGGTGTAAATCAGGTCTTTAATTTTAGATCTGTTAGTATTTTTGAACGACGAACAGTGTTGTACTAATATGGACAAAATTGAATTTGTTTTTGGACATTGTACATAGGGTTTTTGTTTATAAATGTTTATCGATGTTTTTCCGAACCTATGTGTACATGTTGGTTTGATTATCAATGCTTAATTTGTCCAATTCAGTTTTTGACCTATATGTGATTATGCACGTATAAGTGTATAGAAATTTATGAGGCGTATATGTATATATGGCTTATAAGGCCTATAAGTTCTGATACTTATACGTCTGTAGATATTATAGGGGTTAACATGTTGCTTTGGACTTCCGTTAGTATATACTTTTACGTGTATATAGTCTTATACATTTCACGTTGAAAGACTAATCCGTTCTTGTATCTTATATGAACTTAATAATTGTTTTCAAATTTAAAAATTTCTAACGTGTTGTTTATGTGTTTGTGTGTAGATGGTAAAGATAAAGGATTTTGATGCCAATCACAATATTTGTGCATTCTTGGATGGATCAGATGACAAGATGGAACCTTTCCGTGTCATTTTACCGTTCTTTAAAAGATCGAGGATTCTAAAGGCTATAACTACGAACACTGTGATCATCAGGAGATTGTCGAGGAATTCTTGAAAATTCTAACTTGGAAGAGGAGTGCATCAAGTATGTGGTACAGAAAAAAGAGATTATTATTTCTGAGCAGGTGTTACTAGATGTTTTGGAGATACACGATGAATCAACTGATCCTACTGCTCTTGATGAACGTATGGTCAAGGGATGCTTGCAGAGGATAGGTTATAAAAACAAGGTGAATAGGGTTGCATACTTGAAGACAAGGTTTTCAAGAATGGATATGAGTAGATTCTTGATTACCAAATGTGCATGTTGACTGCTTTATGCTTGAACCTAAAATATAACTTCTCAAAGTTTATATTTGAGCACATTAATATGTACTTTGACAACTAGTGGCTTCAACTGGTTATTGATCATCAGTTTCCGGGTGTTGTCAAGTCTGGTGAAGAGATGAAATTGGCACACATGTCAGTGAATGGATGTGCTAAGCTTAATTCGTACATGAAGAAATCTGAGGAGGAAATACCTAAGTTTAGTTTTATTCGGGCATTTACGCAATCCTGAATATGTTGCTCCATCTTATAATGAATGAAGGAATTATGCTAGTGATTCTGATCGAGAAAATGAAAATATTCGTATGCAACGTTTTGTGCCTACTGGTGGACGCTGGTTCATGAAAGCTGAAGAAGATTTAGCTGAAGGGTCACAAAGGGCTAAAAAGAAACGAAAGCGTACAGTCAAAGTTGAGCCGGTAACACCTACTGCTTCTATTCCTGCTCCACAACATTTTATTGAACCAAATATTGTTAATGATGAACCTAATGTTGATCCAGATGGAAAGGAAACTGAGTCTTATCATGAAGTTAATAAGACTATTTGGGCTGATTCTCGTCCTATGCATGATTTGAGAAAGGAGAGATGAACAAAGAAAATGTTTGATCAAGATGATAAAGATGAGAAGTATGTTCCTGAGACTAGCAAGCCGAAAAAGAAGCATGTAAAGCATATGGTGAATAGATCTGTGATTGATTCTTGCTTAGTTGATGAACCAAAATATGTGGGTGTTAATCAAGAAAAGGAAAAAACGGTTGAGAAGACTCGTGAATTATCCAAGACTGAGAAAATTGTTGATGCTCAGATGACACCTGAATTCGTAGAGTGTTTGGATGATGCTATTGATAAACTTATGAAAACTCCTACTGCTCAGAAAGTTTTTAAAACTACTCTAGAGCCTTTAACACAAGATACACCAAAAGTTGATCCTAAAACATCACAGACATAATTTGGAAATTTTTCTGATGTTTACTTGCAATTAGATGGGCCATCAAGAGAAGAATTTTAGTTGTTGAAAAACAAAGTCGCGAATCAAGATGTTAAGATTAAAAGTCTTGTTGAGCAGAATGATCGTTCGAGGGTTGAAATATGGAGATCAAAAGGTGCCTAGCTAATAGGGAAAGAAAAAGGAAGATATCTGATGATATGTTGGTGGAACACAAGAAATATTTCGTAATCATCGAGAAGAAGTTGGGTATTCGACTTAATTCTGAAGTTGATAGAGCCGAAGCTAGTGAAACCGTATTTGAACGTGTTTATAGTGGTGACATTGGAGGTGTTGAGGCAACATTTCGAGTTGATTATGATTCTAAAAAAGCTGCTACAAAGGGCAAGTCAAAGATTGAAGAGCCTATCATAGTTGATGATGTCGTTGATGCCTTTGTGCAGGCTGGAGGTTCTAGTTATATTTTTGTACAAATTGTTGAACCTGTGGTTGAAACAATAGTTGTACTTGTTGAGACTATTGTTGATGAGACCAAGGTTGTGGAAGAAGAAAAAGAGGAAGAAAAGGAAGATGAAGAACAACTGGACTTTGGGATTTGTGATGATTATGATGATTATGATGATTTTGATGATGATGATGAAACTCCTCAAGGAGGTGCTCGTGCTATATCAGGTAAATCTGAAAAGAAGTTTGATTCTGTTGGTGGTGATGTTCAAACTATTGAACCACAACAAGGATTGGATCTAACTAGATTTAAAGTGTCTAACATGGAGGATGAATTAGAAGAGTGGGAGATTCTTGTAGATAAGTCTGAATTGGCTAAGATGTTGTATATTTATGTTGAAGATCTAACATTTGATTTTGAAAAGGATATTCCTAAACCAGAGATAAATGAAGACTGGTTAACTCGAGATGTAGAGTTTGATGATAAACCTGAAGCAGTCAAATATGTTGGTGAAAATGAAGAATTTAATGCTTTTGACGAGGTTTTTGATGAAGAAATCGAGACGGAACCAAATCCTTATGAACAAACAAAGAAAGTAAGTAAGGATGATATGAAAGGTTGGTTTCCAGATCGAGTTGCTAATCCTAAACAAGTTTACTTAAACCCGGTGAAGTACTATTAAAAAACTCCAAAGAATGTTGCACTGGGGAAATGTATCAGTATTACTTATTTGAGCAAAATTCGAAAGATTGGGGTTCAAAGACTATTTGGAGTTCAATACTTCAATAGTTTGATGGAGTTGAAGTCTATGCCTTGGTCTACAAGCCAAAGAGTGGCCATGTGAAGGAAATTTGGGAATTCATGGTGAATGAGGCTAAACGTGGTTTCAAGAAATAGACACCTCGGTTACCTAAGGTGTTTAAGTCAAGGAATCGGAAAAATCTTGATGGTGAACTGATTAGAACGTTGAGATATACAAGACCAGATTCGCTATGCGTGCTACCATTGTACCCAATGGAACAGGATTAGCATCCATATTTCCTTTGTTGGTCCTACCTAGCGTTAACTAGTGAAGAAAGAATTTACTTGGATCGTGGAAAAGAAATGTATGATGTGATTCGAGTGTATGATCCTATGTGGTTGGTGAACTGTTTGTTGAAAGACATAGAAATATTACATTTGAACAGGATCCAATGCAATGGTGATAAAGTCAAGACTCAAGCCAACCAGTTTCAGGAGGTAGTGGACTTATGTTTTAATAAGAAGATACATTCGTGACGAGCTTGGGAAACAAATTGGAGAGCCGACAGTGATGAACAAGAAAAGTTTGAGGCTGAGATGGAAGCTGAACGTCAGGATCGAGTTACTCAGGCATCGTGGAACAGATTTCAATTTATGCCAACTGGAGTATCTCGTCCAACATCACAAAAAGGTTCGACAAAGCCGTCATTCGACAAAGCAAGAAAGGAGTATCGAAAGAGGGTTTTGGTATGAATTGAAGATGAAAAGACCTAGAAATATCCAAGGGGGAGTTTGTTAGAGCATTAGTGTCTAATTCTAGTTATTGTGGGCTGAATATGTCATATGTATATGTTTAAGGGACTGAAATGTTAATATTAGATTGTTTGTTAAGGACCGTATAAGTATAGCCAGCGTATAAGACTTATACGCCAGGATACATATACGGCCCATAGGCAGTTGTATAAATAGCATGTTAATGTCATATTTTAAATAGTTTTGGGAGAATTCTAATCAGATAGAGATTGCATTGTACTTTGAATGTTATATCAATATAATGATGATTATGAGTGAATGTGTTAGCAATTCCTTTATTATTCCGCAATATGATTTAGTATAGTAAACATAATATTATCGATCTGTATCGTATCGTTTTACACGTATATGATGATGTATATGCTTCAGAACAAGGTCTTTTAAGGACAGACAAAAGCAGCAATTAGACAGATTCAAGTATAGAGAGGGTGAATGGTTAAAGTCTGTGTTGCAGATGCTTGTAACCATAACAAATGAATAATGACAACTGATTTACAAATAACTGATTTAGACCTGAACACAAAGTTGCCATCAACTGCAAGCAAATTCATCAAAGAAAAGGCAAAATTTCCAAACTTTAAGCTAAATGATGTCATATGCTTTCTTCTAGATGCGAAGTATGAGATCACAGAGAATAATATGATTAAGGAGGAGAGATCAAGCTTTTCTATTGCAAATACTTTAATTGCTCCCATGAGTATTTACCAAGAATTAGCAAGAAGTTCCTATCATTGAATAACCAAGTGAATTCAACTCTAAAACACCAAGATTTTATCCTGTTGCACCTGCAACTAGAAGTTAATCCGGTCAGTCCAGATTCAATGTGCAAATGATAGATGATGGCGATGCTTCATCAATGGCAAGTGTCCAGGCTCCATATGTGCCTAAAAATGCCAACATTAACAATGAATATCAATCCTTGTTTTCAGTGTTCACTGAGTCCTACAATGCTTTTGTTTCCAAGAATCTTATTCACACAGGCGTTGTTCAAGTGGACTTGGAACAAATTGATGCAGATGATCTTGAAGATATGGATATAAAAATGGTAGAAAGCTATACTGTCTTTAAGAAGCAAGAGGTTGTATAACAGAACTAGGGGATCCTCATTCACAAGCCCACATGAAAGAATTAGCACTGATAAAACCAAAGCAATTTCTTATAACTGTCAAAAACCTAGTCACTTCGTCAGAGAATGCAACTTGCCTAGATAGTTTCAAAATTAAAACAATCAAAATCAGTACAACTAGCAAAGAAATCAGTTTCAAAATCACAACCAAAACCAATTTCCTCAGGAGAGATAGTATCGAAACAATTTCTAGCAGCAACAGCAAAATAATCAACAAATCATCCATCAACAGCAACATCAACCACAGGAATAATCAAGCTCCTGTCAATCAAAACAGAAATTTTAAGAATCAACAGGGCATGAACCAACCCAGAAATCAAGGAAATGTGGTTGTTGCACATGAGCCATGGGATGGGCAATTTGATTGGATCAACCATGGAGAAGAAATTGAGAAAGCTAATGTTGCATTTATGGCCAAAGTAAATGATCAAGCTGAGTTAGCAAATTCAAAAGTACTTTTTTATCACTATATCTCTAATTTAAGACTAATGAATGAAAATTTGAAAGGAAGTAGGTAAATAGCAGAGTGAGTGTATCAAAAAGGAAAGTATCATGAATGTCTACGAGATAAGTGAGAAAACCTATGAGAACAAAATTAATAGCCTTGAAGAGGACTGTATAGACAGTTACAGGACTCAATCTAGATTCACTATAGAAATTGAAGGTATTAAAAAGATATACATGGAAAAGAAGGTAAAGAGCACACAACTCCAATTTATTGAAGAACTTAGTGTCTAGTAGAAATATCTATTAAAAACTAGAGAAAATCAAGCCAGATGATAAGTACAAGGTCATCCACCCTTCTGTGACAATACTCTTTAAAGGTTGATAAAGATAAAAGAAATGCATTTAAATCAATTAAAAACAGCCTTCTGTGACAAAAAGGAGTTCATTAATAATTATGAAAAAGTGACTGTAAATGAAGAAGGAGACTTGGGCTAAAGGTAGATGACTCAACTGATAGCAAGTCTGTAGAATCAAGATTCAAGTCACTAACAAAGAAAATATGTAAAAGGAATCAGCTGGAAATAATTCAAAGTTAAAAGAGCTCAAGTTGTTGCAGTTGCAAAAGGCCATGAACAAAGCAGGAAAAGAACTACAATGAAAAGTCCACCAAAACCAATGCAGAAGTTGCCATCAATAACTCCCAAACTAAGAAGCATTATGAAGAAATGAGAAGAAATCACAAAGTGTGTGACATTTGTAGAGGATCACAAAGACAATCAACGCCATTTTTCCCAAATGCAAACAAGAAGTATCAAGGTGAAAGAAAATTTCAGTCACCAAAGAAAAATCATGTCAATAATGAAAAGTTTCAAAGAAAGAAATCCAGTATCTACCCATATACCCAGTGTTTTCAAATCATGAATTATTTAACATTAGTGAAGTGGAGTACTTCTCAAGAAAATGGTCAAGTCCAAAAAGGGATAGAGACCAAAATGAAAGACGTGTGAAATTGGATAAAGCTTATTTTTGTAAAAGGATCCAATCAGAGAAGTGATGAGAAGATTGATGTATGTATCTCAGCCTATTTCAATCAACTTTGTTAAACCAACCACTAATCAAAAGACAAATGGAGTTAATCCATCCAGACCTAGTGAAAGATATATGTGAGGAAATTCTCTTGCAGATTACAATGGGAAGGTTTGGTGTAGAATTTGTGACATATATGGACATCATACAGACTCATGCCAAGATAGAATCACTCTTGAACCTTTCAGTGTACTAGATACTAAAATGTTCGGCTAAGACTTTGTGTCTTACAAGAAGAAATACGTTGAGCATTTAATGAAGGGTATGCAGAAGGATGAAGGAGTTGGTATGAAGAAAGAAATTATGAATGTGAAGAAGTTGATGAAAAGTTTGTCACTAAAATCTCAATAATCGAAGTGTTCCATTGATTCTAAGAAGTCTACATCATCTAAAATGAAAAGAAAAGCCACAAAGAATCAAGAAGAGAAAAGGAAGAAAACTCAATGGTGATGAAAAGTTCTTGTTGAAAAATGGTTATGAACCAAGGGGATTTCTCTGGAAACGAAAAGTTGAAACACTAAGGACTATTCTGAAAAGAGAAGTTACTGTATTACAAGAGTGCAAAAGCATTGTCACCTACAATGGAAAAGTTGATGATTGTGGATGTGATTAAGATGAATCATGTGAAACTGTTTATGAAGATCCTATTCCAATTGTAGGTAATGATATTGTGGCTGAGGAAGTGCAAACCATTATGATTTGTATTTGTTAGTACATGATTTGTTGTCCGTAGCCAATCGAATAAGTTAGGGATAGTTTAGTCTTTAAGTTTAATGTAATATGGCCCATTCGCTATGGATTGCATAGCAAATGAGGTTCATTCGTTATAGACTAGACTCATCCTTTAATGTATCGCCCATTCTCTAAGGATATTTAGCGATTGGGAAGCCATTCGTTACGTGAACACCCCATTTGTTAGTGATGCTAACGAATGAGGGTTGGGCCTATAAATAGGCAGTTCCTATTCATAGAATATTAGGCGATGTGCAATGTTTTTGATAAATTAAATGTTTTGTTTATGTATTAATAGTGACTGATGAATTGCCGTTACCATGCCGGATTCTCTCCATAACGTATTCATCCATAACATATTCAATAATATATTAATTTAATGTAATCATCTTGTGTATCAGATTGATGTATCTTGTTAGCAACTAGATATTAGCTTCTATAGCGTCGAATAACGAACTTACAACTGGTATCAAAGAAGACAGTTGATCGTGATACATCAATTCGTTGTTGAAATCTGATTTGTGGCGTGTTCTTTGTGTTCATTAGGTTTTGGTATTGTTTGATTAGATTTGGATCGCAATAATATTGTTGTGTCGTGTTCTTTGTGTTCATCAGGTTTTGGTATTGTTTAATTAGATTTGGATCAATTTAGTGGATGTTTAATGTAATTGAAGATATATTCATGTTTCTGGATGAAACTCGCATCTTCTCAATGTATTCTGATGGATTAATTTACAAAATTGAAGAATCTGCCATTGATGTTCATGCTACTGTTTAATCATATTTACATTGGATTCAATGAATATTTTTTGAAATTGATGGTTGATAAGTGTTTATGGATGTAACTCGAAGCTTCCTGTGTAATTTGGTGATTAATTATGATGTTCTGATGGTGTCCACCATGGATAAAGCTTAGATTGGCAGATTTCGGTGAAGAAAACCATTTTCTGGCCGTCGTAACAGTATTTTCTGGCAAAACGCACTTTTCCAGTGCTACAGTAACTGCTCTAACCACCCATTCGTTAAATCATTGTACACATTCGTTATGGATTGCTTAACGTATGGGACATTCGTTAACAAGGTTTAACGAATTCGAATATCTTAACGAATGAGATGTCATTCATTTTAATTCTCTAACGAATTAGAACCATTCTTAATGTATGAAGGACATATATCACTAGGTCTAACAAATGTGGATTGTTTAATATATAAGACCTAATTCGTGTAATTGTTCTAGCGAATGAGGGGGCTATTTATAAAAAAAGTGTTCCATTCATTCAAGTGTAACGAATGAGGACTCGTTTAATGTATGAGGACACGTTTAACGTATAAGGACACTGTTTTCAATGTCCAAGCTTGATATGTGCCTCAAAATGGCAACATTAACAATGAGCGTCAAGCTTTGTTTTCAATGTTCACTGAGTCCTATAATGCTTTTGTTTCCAAGAATATTATTCATACAAACGTTATTCAATTGGACTTGGAACAAATTTATGCTAATGATCTTGAAGATATAGACATAAAAATGGCAAGAATTTATGTTAGCTTTAAGAAGAAAGAGGTTGTATAATAGAACGAGGAGATCCTCATACATAGGCCCACACGAAAAAAATGGCTTCGGCAAATCCAAAGCAATTTGTTTTAATCGTCAACAACCTAGTCACTTCATCAGAGAATGTAACTTGCCTAAATAGTTCCAAAATCAAAACAACCAAAATCAGTACAACTAGCAAAGAAATAAGTTTCAGAATCACACCCAGAACCAATTTCCTCTAGAGAGAAAGTATCAAAACAATTTCAGTAGCAGTAGTAGAATAATCATCAAATCATCCCTCAACAACAACATCAACCACAAAAAAATCAAATGAACAACGATCAAGCTACTGTCAATCAAAACATAAATATTCAGAATCCACAGGGCATGAACCAACCCAGAAATCAAGGCAATGTAGCTATTGCATAAGAGCCAAAGAATGGGCAATTTGATTGGAGCAACATGTAGAAGAAATTGAGAAAGCTAATGTTTCTTTTATGGCCAAAGTAAATGATCAAGCTGACTCATCAAATTCACAGGTACTTTCTGATCACTCTATCTCTGATTTAAAACTAATGAATGATAATTTGAAGTAGGAAGTAGGTAAATGACAGAGTGAGCATTTTAAAAAGGAAAGTATCATCAATGTCAATGAGATGAGTGTGAAAAACTATGAGAATCAAATTATAAGACTTAAAGAGGACTGTATAGACAGGTACATGACTCAATCCAGATTCACTAATGAAATTGAAGGTGTGAAAAATATGTACATGGAAGAGAAGTTAAAGGGCACACAACTCTAAGTGGAAATTGATTTTTCAAAGAACCTAGTGTCTATTGGAAATATATGTGGAAAACTAGAGAAACTCAAGCCAAATGATAAGTGCAAGGTTGTTCATCCACCATTATGTGACAATTACTCTTTAAAGGTTGATAAAGATAAAAGAAAGGCATATTTGAATCAATTAAGAACAACTTTCAGTGACAAAAAGGTGTTCATTAATAATTATGAAAATGTGACTATAAATGAAGAAGGAGACATTGTGCTAAAAGAAGATGACTAAACAAATAGCAAGTCTGTAGAATCAAATGAAATTCAAGTCACTAATAAAGAAAATGTGTAAAATGAATCAACTAGAGATGATTCAAGTAGTCAAACTTAAAAGAGCTCAAGTTGCTGAAGTTGCAAAAAGCCATGAACAATGCAAGAAAAGAACTACAGAGAAAAGTCCATCAAAACCAATGCAGAAATTACCATCAACGACTCCAAAGTTAATGAAGCATTATAAAGAAATGAGAAGAGATCACAAATTATTTGACATTTGTGGAGGATCACAAAGACAATTAAAGCATGTTTTCCCAAACGGAAACAAGAAGTATCAAGGTGAAAGAAAAGTCTAGTCACCAAAGAAAAATCATGTCAAAAAGGAAGACGTTTCAAAGAAAGACATATTGTATCTACCCATATACCAAGTGTTTCAAATCATGAATTATTTGAAATTGTTGATGTAGAGTACATCTCAAGAAAATGTTCAAGTCCAAAAAGGGATAAAGACCAAAATGAAAGATGTGTAAAATTGAAAAAGGTTATTTTTGTAAAAGGAACCAATGAGAGAAGTGATGAGAAGATTGATGTATTTCAACCTATTTCAATCAACTTTGTTAAACCAATCACTCATCAAAAAGTAATTGGAGTTAATCCACCTAGACGTGGTGAAAGATATAAGAGAGGAAATTCTCTGGCAGATCACATAGGAAGGTCTAGTGTAGAATTTTTGATGTATATGGAAATCATACACACTCATTCCAGATAGACTCACTTGTGAACCTTTCAATCTACCAGATACTAAAATATTTGGTCAAGAGTTTGTGTCGTACAGAAGAAATTGGCTGAATATTTAATAAATGGTATGCAAAAGGTTGAACGAGTTGGTATGAAGAAAGAAGTTATGAATGTGAAGAAGTTGATGAAAAGTTTTTCACTAAAATCTCAAGATTTGTAGAGTTCCATTGATTCTATGAAGTCTACATCATCTAAAATGAAAGGAAAAGCCACAAAGAATGTTTTCAAGAAGAGAAAAGGAAGAAAATTCAATGGCGATGAGAAGTTTTTGTTGAAAAATGGTTATGAACCAAGGGGTTTTCTCTGGAAACCAAAGGTTGAAACACCAAGGACTATTCTAAAAAAGAGAAGTTACTGTATTAAACGAGTGCAAACGCATTGTGACCTACAATGAAAAAGTTGATGATTGTGGATATGATTCAGATGAAGATCCTATTTCAACTGCAACTAATGATATTGTGACTGAGGAATTGCAAACAACTGTGGTTTGTATTTGTTAGAACATGATTTGTTGTTCGTATCCGATCGAATAAGTTAGGGATAGTTTAGTCTTTATGTTCAATGTAATATGGCCCATTCGCTATGGATTGTATAGCGAATTAGGTCCATTTGTTATAGACTAGACTCATTCGTTAATGCATTGCCCATTCGCTAAGGATGTTTAGCGAATTGGAAGCCATTCATTACGCGAACACACTGTTCGTTAGTGATGTTAACGAACAGGAACTGGGTTTATAAATAGGCCGTTCCTGTTCATATGAATATAAGGATATCCGTAGTATTTTTGATAGATTTATTGTTTTTTTAATGTAGTAATCATGATCGATGATTTGTTGTTACCATGCTGGATTCTCTCCATAATGTATTCATCCATTAACGTATTCAATAAACTATTTGTTTAATGTAATCTTCTTGTGTCTCGGATTGATGTATCATGTTAGCGACTAGATCTTGGCTCGTATAACGTCGAATAACGAATTTACAGTATTTCGACCCAAAAATGATCATTTTTTGTCTTCATTGTGCAGTAACAATCCACAGAGCTAAATGACATTTGGTATATGGACAGTGGATGTTCCAGGCACATGACATGTGACAAAAGATCACTTGGTAATTATGTAGAAAAGTTTGAAGGTTCAGTTGCTTTTGGATGTGATGAAAACGGAGGGAAAATAGTTGGAAAGGAAAATTTTGACCAATGGAAAGGTGTCTTTTGACAATGTGTTCCAGGTAGAAGGAGTTTAATATAACCTTTTAAGCATATCACAAGTGTGTGATAAAGGTTATAAAGTGGGATTTGATGAATCTCATTATTTTATTCTGAAACCTGAACATGTGATTCATCCTAATATGATAATGATGGTGGCTCCTAGAAATTGGAACCTTTATAAGCTAAGAATGAAATATGCCATATCAAGGGGAGGAACATGCTTTGTTCCAAAGCTTCAGAAAATGAAACAAAATTGTAGCACAGGAAATTGTGTCATGTGAACCTAAAAAACATGAACAAATTGGTTAAGTGTGACCATGTAATTGGTCTACCTACAAGGGAGTTCAAACTTGATGATAATGTTCCTCATGTTTAAAAGGAAAACAACACAAATCATCACACAAAACAGAACTTGTAAACTCAATTGAACACGTGTTTGAAATGCTTCAGATGGATCTATTTGAACCTGTGAGTGTTCCAAGTTTTGGCTAAAAGAGGTTTTGTTTGGTTATAATTGAATATTATTCAAGGTTCACTTGGGTGTATTTCTTGAGTACAAACGATGAAACTGCTGAGCTTATCAAAGGTTGTGTTACAAAAATTGAGAATCAGCTTGACAAGAGGGTGAAGATAATGAGAAGTGATAATGGGTCAGAGTTCAAGAATGGAGTAATGACTGAGTTTTGTCTGGCAAAAGGTATACTTCAACAATTAGTGCTTCTAGAACTCCTGAACAGAATGGGGTTGTAGAAAGAAGAAACATAACACTTATTGAATCTATAAGAACCATTTTAGCTGATACATTTCTAGCTGTCTCCTTTTGGGCTGAAGCAATCAACACAACCTGCTATGTTCAAAATAGTGTGCTTCTTAACAAAAGCCATAGCAAAACTCCTTATGAGAATTTATTTAATATGGAGTATATGAAGTTCTTTAAGCCTTTTGGCTGCAAGTGTTCACTGTTGAATACTAAAGACTACTTGAACAAGTTTCAAGCTAAATCTTTGGAATTTTTCTTTGCTGGATATTCTTCACACTCCAAAGCTTACAGAGTATATGGTAAAGATCACTTGAGTGTGATTGAATCATCTGACATGGTATTCAGTAAGAACCAATTTAACCCGGTTGATGGTGCTAGTTGATTGTTTGATCTAGAGAAGCTCATCAAGTATTTCAAAATAAGTCCTAAAGATATAGATGAAAGTGCTTACTGAATAAGTGTTCCTGAAGCAAATGCTGAATTGAAAATAGATTTGGAAAAATTATGGTCCAAAGTTGCTAATGATGGCACTTAATTCACATTTCATAAGAAGATTCCAACTAACAATGAAGAAAATGAGCATTATATTCACACTCAAGAGTCAGATCAAAATGAAACCACTAAAGATCAAACTGACACCCCTGAAAATAAAACTCAACTACAAACATGTTTGAATCTTCGTTTTAAAGTTAAGCAATCTCAAAAAATGTTACTTCAACATCCAATATTACAAATCAATACAATGATAAACTTGATTGGAATGTTTTAAACATGGAGCCCGAGGTAACTATAGGTTCCCGGACGGATCTTACACGGGATATCGCTATCTACTCAGGTGCGGAATCCCTGCGTAGGTAGTTACGAGCGTAGAATACGTAAAACAAACACACGCGATACAAACGAACACGTTATATATTATAACTTGAAACACGTCTATTACAGACTCTCGACACGTTCACTGAACTACTGAATTACACGTGAATAACCAAAACACTAACTGACCAACTGATTAACCTCAAACAGTTAACCCGTAAACTATTTAAATACACGACAACTTCGCCTCAGGCGAAGTTGTCTATAACTTCGCTCATTGAACAAGTTCGCCTAGGCGAACTTTTCGACAACTTCGCTTGTTCAACAAGTTCGCCTAAGCGAACTTGTTGACAACTTCGCTTACTTACATAAACATAAACTTAAACATAATTACATTACAGACTCGATTACAAACGCTAGACCATGAACTACTGACATTTATGTACCAACAGACTCCCCCTTGGCAGTAGCTTCATGTCTTGATCTTCAAAGCTTGAGTCTTGTAATCTTTCGTCTTCTCTCTTCATCTCTTCAAGCATGCACTCCCTGTCTAACACATACAGAAACCAACTTCTGGTACTTCTTAGCTTCCTCTTTCCAAGCAGGAATGTAGAAAATCTTCTTAGCATGTAGTACCTGCAAGTCAGCTTGAGACAGATTGACCAAGTGCATAGGATCATACACTCTCATGATCTCTTGCTCATCTTCATCCTCGATGACCGCTTCGGCAGTTTCACAATCCACGTACCACCACTTCAAGTCTTTCAAGACGTTCTTGGGCATCACCTTCATCGGAACTTCTTTTAAATGACGGACTGGTTTATACTTCATAACCATCCATGGTTTGCCGTCTGCCCGCATCCCTCTTTCTTTGTCTTCTACTAACTTCCCTTTCTGAGGCTTCAGAAGTTCAAACTTTTTATCTTTAATGGCCTCCTTCCAAACAATTTTCCCAATTACTCTCGCCATGTTATCATCGCTTCTGTTTATCAGCCCCAGTCTTGCTAAGTCTTTCACCTCACACTCCGGTAAGGTATTCAGGGATCTTAACATCTTCTTGAACCGTCGTAACGTTTGATCACAAATAACTTCAACTCTTCATCGTACAACCAGCATATGATTCCCTTCTTTGATTCTGCATATCCCTTTATATTATACGACTTTTTGAACATCGTCGGTACCGCTGGCTTCTTCGTTTTTACAAACCACTGAGCGCAGCCTTCCTTCCATTTTGGCTGATCTTCCCACTCAGTGTTGTCAACTGCAGCATCTTCACATATAGTCACTGTTCAACCACAGAGATCTCATGCTCTACATTTTCTTCAACAATCTCTCCTTCTTCTATCACATTCTCAACCACAATTTCTGCACCAATCTTTTCAATCTCATCGCTTGGCAGAACATCATCTTCAGTTATCAACTCATCATCCTCTAACATATCGTCTATCTCTTTCAGCGCATCAATCATTTCATCGACAATCTCAACATCTTCAACCACATCCACATCATCACCGACAGCAACCACATCATCACCAGATGCAAACTCCCCCTCAGCTGTGGAAGCCCCAAGATCTATAGTAGTTCTTGGCAACTCACCACCGGCACCTTCCGGTGCATTGGGATCATCGTCTTGATCATTTCTTCTTTTGGTCCTCAGCTCATCTCCTCTACAGCTCATCTCCTCTACAGCTCATCTCCCCCTGAGATGCCAAGAACACCTTCAAGGCATCTATAATTTTCCCGTGCTCAGCCAGGAGGGATGCCTGCAGTTGATTTGCTTCCACTAGGCTTTGAATAGTCTTGGACTGCTCAGCTACAATCCGCTCTAGTGAAGCTATTAGTTCCGAGTCTGAAGTGGGCGTGTCCGCAAGTGGTACCGTACCCGATAACCCTGCAGTAGTGGTGACCGTAGACTCGACAAATCGTGCTACTACCACCGATGGAGTATGCGTTTGAGGTGGTAGAGACACAATTGCTGGAGTCGACGATGTAGCCACTACGGGAACAACCGTAGCGCTTGTACTCGATACCTGCACAGAGGTAGGAACAAAGGACATACCAGACAGGGCAGGTGGAGCAAAACGTACCAATCGTGAAGTCTCTCCAGCTTCTACACCCATACCTGTCCGTTCCCTTCGTGAACGCTTTCTCACCAACTGCACAGCTTCTTCTTCATCATCTTCGTCGTCGTCGTCGTCAACAATTCTCTTTTGTTTACCAACCGTTCTCTCATGCGTTACCATCATCCTTCTAGCCTCTTCCATCACATCATCAAAGTCAGCCTGTGGACCCGAGACTTGAATATTCTCTTGAGGATCAACTCGGTCCATATCAAACATTCCATGGCCTCCCAACATGGCATCAAGGTCAATCTCTGCAGCTGACACAGCAGCAGATACAGCAGGCGCAGCTGATACAGCCTGGGGTGCTGCCGCCTGTTGTGGTCTTGGGTCTCTGAACTCGTCCCCTGCCGCAGGCACATACTCCGGGTTTATAAGGTACCCAAAGAGCGGAGTATGCCTGGGACGCAGCTTAGGCTTGCTTCGTGCGCTGGAAGTGCGACACTGTGCAAAGATACGTTTTGTCACACTTTCCACGTATCGAATAGGGCGTCGTTGAGGCAGCGTCGGAGCCACATGATTGAAAATCATCTGTAGGAATCGTGGATACATTGTAAACCGCTCGCGCGCCACAGCCCTTCGTTGCCGATCGATCTCGTAAAAGATCATCTGGCTGAAAGAATATCTTTTATTATATGTCAACGCAGTCATAGCAGACTGCATTGTCGCACCCATTCCATCAGTGCCTGCCTTCCGTCCTGACATACATACGATCATGACGTGCATAAGGAAGCGCCACTGATCTAAAAGGAATCCCTTCCTCCGTTGAGGGTCCCCTAAGAGACCAGAATACCCCATTCTGAGGAACGCTCCATCACGGAATGGCGCAACAAACTCCGTTGGGTCATCCCTCGTCTCTTCACCAAACTGCAACGCCACCCGTATGTGTTCAGAGGAAAACTGAACAACTTGACCGTTTACGGTGGCTCGCATAACCGGGCGCTCAACCCGGCAATCGTACTCTACCGTTTCCCAAAAGTCTTCAATATCCGGTAGGGAAATAGGCAGGGTAGTGGTTATTGCATGATATATCCTTGAGCGTAGGAGAAAAGTAATTATCTCCCTATAGTCCTCCACGCCCTTTGCATCTGGGTCAAGTGTTATGAACTGGTTATGAGCTGGGAAGAACTGTCTGTGATCATCACCGTCATCACCTGCACCTCCTGCACCTCCAACAGCAGCCATATCTGCACTAAACGAACCAAGTTAGATAAACGTTAAAGTGTTACACAAGTTCGCTTCATTACCAGGAGCGAAGTTGTGATCAAACCTGTATAGGCGAAGTTAAAGGTGAGGCGAAGTTGGGAACAACTTCGCTTCATCTTTAAGTTCGTCTAATTAATTTTAAGTAAAATGGTCTGGGCGAAGTTAGTGATAACTTCGCCTCTTCACAACATCGCCTCAGGCGAAGATAAGGGTTAGGCGAAATTAAGCCTCAAGCGAAGTTGCGGATAACTTCGCCTCAGGCGAAATTAATCGACAGGCGAAGTTGCGGATAACTTCGCCGAAACCCTAACTTCGCCTGAACTGAATCGGCGACTGTTAGGATTCTAACAGCCGGAATCCGATGATTCGGCAAAGTTTGACGATCCAGGAGACTCTAACACATGATATTACGGATGGTTAGATGAAAAGATCGTCCATGAACACGTAATACAAGTTTGTAAATCTCGGTTTTGAAAGGTCACCGGACCGAGGTCACGAAACCGTTCAAAACGACGTATGAAAAGCATCACTGTCTTTGAATATACGGTTAATCGATAACACACACCTTGAATCTATGAATGAAACTAAGAAAAAGGATCGAAATCGGAAACGAATCAAGTTCGCCGTAAACGATATATGTTTGCAGGATATTTCGGATAACTTCGCTGGAATTTCTGATGAACAGTTTGAACCCTTAAAATCCTTTATATAGAGGCTCTGTTATACAGGCGAAGTTACGGATAACTTCGCCTAGGCGAAGTTATTCACAACTTCGCCTGTTCAACAACATCGCCTAAAATTTCAAAAATTAACCCTTAAGATTTTAACCGTTGTCCATTAAGTTAAAAATTGTCCTTTAAGAAATAAACAACATGATCAATTCTAAGTAACCAGTTAAAAAATCATAAAGCTATCTAAGTACAAAAACGTAAAAATTTAAAGTATAAGGGATCAAATTTCAGTCTCGATAGGGACTGCTACGTTTTAGAAAAGATCCGAACAGGAATCATACTAACTACGTGACTGTCACATAGATCCGTGTTTAGCTGTATTATGACATATAGAGACAGGTTGTAAGCAGGTATAACTTAAAATGGTTTTCATCGTTTCTGTGATACGAGTTAGGTTCAATTAATCCTCAAAATTTAAGTGGGCAACAACTCAGAAATATTGATGCCTCCTATCTATCCTCAAAGCGTATTTGGCTTTCCCCAAGTCACCCCGAATTGACTTCGACCCATAGTGTCTGATTAACTTGTATGTACTCTTCTTCTGGTTCCCGTTCTTCTTCTTACTCTAAGATAGAGAAGTCTTGATTTTATGATCACTAATGTGTTACAATAACTTCAAATATATATATATATATATATATATATATATATATATATATATTATGAACAACATAGACTTCAAAGTAGAAATTAACTGCAAGTCCCGAATCTGGATCACTGCTGTATCTTGAAACGCTATATTCACGGGAATCAGAACACACATGGGCTCGTGTATGACTGGGTAATCGCTTTTCTGCCTATCATTCGAAAAGATATATATGAAGACACGCAAAACTCTTAAGGAGTTTCCATGTAAAATCAAGTAAAATTAGTTTGTATCACGTCTACTTTTACGTACCATAAAAAGTTACCATGACATACAATGATTGTCCTAAAGCCTTTTAAGCCTAATAACTTCACTAGTTAAGCACACAAAGTTAGTATATCTATCATTTTCCAAGGTTGGAGCAATTTTCCGTTTAACATAGCAAAGGTACTTCATACGAAGTAGTAGACTTGAAAAGTAATTTCATTTCCCCAAAAAAAATTTTGACTTCAATCGCCCCGATCACGTCAAAGTCTTCAGGTAAACGGCAATCCTGAAGATACAATGGATCAACTGGACCGACCACATACAAGTATGTGTCCTTCTAACTAAGTATGACCGACTAATTTTCAGCGACAGAAAAAAACACATCATAACCGCCCCGGTCACTTTCAGTCATCTGGTTAATGGCGACCCTTGTTCTCTACAAGTAGAAACGAGGACCAAAACATATCTTTGGATATGTCCATCAAACTGAGGTAACCGACTAATTTTAAGCAATAGTGACGTTTTTTTTTTTTTTTTTTTTTTATAAACACAAATACATGGTTACTCGGGAATGATCATCCCGTTCAGCTCAATTAGGTTTTGAAATCTGGATTTATCAAACGCTTTTGTAAATAAATCAGCGAAATTTTCTAGCGTATCGACCTTTTCGACCTTAATCAGTTTCTTCTCAGCACAATCCCGTATGAAATGATGACGAATGTCAATATGTTTAGTTTTACTATGTTTCACGGGATTGTTAATTACTGAGATGGCAGCAGTGTTATCAATTAAAATAGGAGTGAGTAAGAAATTCAGACCATAGTCGCGCAATTGTTGCTGAATCCACAAAACCTGAGAGCAGCAGTTGGATGCTGCCATATATTCAGCTTCGCATGTAGAGATTGCGACTGATGTCTGTTTCTTGCACTGCCAGGAAACTAATCTTCCATCGAGAAACTGACATCCTCCTGTTGTCGACTTCCGACTCTGATTGCACCCTCCATAATCAGAATCCGTATAAGCAACCAGTTCCACGTCTCCTCCCTTCGGGTACCACAACCCTAGCTTCGGCTTGCCTTTGAGATACCGCAAAATCCTCTTCACACCTTTCATGTGGGATTCCTTTGGGTTTGCCTGAAAACGAGCACAAAGACAAACAGCAAACATTATATCAGGCCTAGAAGCAGTCAAATACATCAAAGAACCTATTATAGCCCGATACTGAGTTGGGTCCGCATCTGCGTCACCGTCTATTTCAGCTCCCAACTTGTGGTTGACGCAAATTGGAGTGTCAAATGGAGAAGAGTCCTCCATCTTGAAGCGCTTGAGGACATCATGAACATATTTTGTTTGATGAATGAACATCCCATCCTTCTTTTGATCAACCTGCAATCCTAAAAAGAACGTTAGTTCACCCATAGCACTCATCTCAAATCTTTTCTTCATGACGGCCTCAAATTCCTGACACATGGAGACTCTTGATGCAGCAAATATGATGTCATCCACGTAGACTTGAACTAGCAGGAAGTCACTTTCATCTCTCTTCACAAACAGTGTGCTGTCAATCAAACCCCTTTCAAAACCATTCTCTAGCAAGTAGTCCGATAATGTTGAATACCAGGCACGAGGTGCCTGATGTAATCCATACAGCGCCTTGCTCAACTTGTACACGTGATCAGGAAAGTCTGGGTCAGGAAAACCCGGAGGTTGCTCAACATACACAACCTCATCAACTTTCCCATTGAGGAACGCACTCTTCACGTCCAACTGAAACACTTTCATCTTCTTAAAAGCAGCAAACGCCAAAAACAATCTTATCGCTTCCAACCTGGCCACCGGAGCGAACACTTCATTATAATCTATCCCCTCTTGCTGATTGAAACCTTTAACGACCAGTCTCGCCTTGTTTCTTATAATAATCCCCTTTTCATCTCTCTTGCACTTAAACACCCATTTTGTGCCTATCGCATGCACATTCCTTGGTTTTTCAACCAAAGACCAAACTTCCATCTTCTTAAATTGAGCCAACTCTTCTTGCATGGCCTCGACCCACGAGCTGTCCTTAAGAGCCATTTGATAATTTTTCGGTTCAATCTGGCTAATAAAGCATGAGTACAAACATTCGTTCATTATACCCGTTTCTTTAATGCTTGTATAAACACAGGTGTGCTGATTCAAGCTACTTCTGGTTTGTACACCGGATGACACATCACCTATAACATTCTCCAAAGGGTGATCTATGTGAATTCTCGTGGTCGGAACAGCACCGACATGCAAATTATCTTCTAAATTAGAAGAGAGCTCATCAATGGTTGTTTCTGGCTGAGGGTGAAATGGATTGATAAACTCTTCTTCAGGAGAGACAGCAGGGGAATCGATAGAATTTGATGAGGAAGGTTGACTATCATCAAATAGCTGTCTATGTGCCAAATTTTCCTCCTCATCTAGAATCATCTTCGTAGCAACACGTTCTTCTTCTTCTGTACAAAACAAATCAGGTATGTTAAAAGACTTGAAGAGCCTATCATAGTCGAAAATCCCAGGAGGTCCGATGCTCGATCTTGGCGATCTGTAACTCGTAATGTCGGTGTTACATACCACCTCAACCTTGCCGTTCGTTGTATTAAAGACACGCCTGTTGGGAGTCCCAACTTCATAGCCAACCAAGATTCCTTCAGCGGCTGCTTCACCAAACTTTGAATGTGCCTTTAAAATCGAACACGGAGACCCGAAAGCTTCAAGTCCACACAAATTGGGCTTTCTCCCATGCATAAGCTCGTAGCATGTTTTATTAAGTCTTTTTACCGTTAAAACTCTATTCAGTACATAGCAAGCTGTAGAAACAGCTTCAGCCCAGAACACCACCGGAAGCTTCGAATCAGCCAGCATAGTTCTGGCTCCTTCAATTAAAGTTCTATTCTTCCTTTCAGCCACTCCATTCTGTTGCGGAGTATACGGAGCGCTGAATTGGTGTTCAATCCCTCTTGACAGACAGAAGATCTCCATTTCAAAATTTTTAAACTCGGAACCATTGTCACTTCTGATGAACTTCACTCGTTTATCCATAATGTTCTCAACTTTGGTAATCAGATTCTTCACCATTTGAGCCGTTTCGTCCTTTGATTTCAGGAAGTATACCCACGAGTATCGTGAGTAGTCATCAGTGATCACCAAGCAATAAGTTGTACCACCTAGACTTCTTACATTCACAGGACCGAAGAGATCCATGTGAAGCAGCTCTAGTGTACTGGCAATTGAGTTTACTTTCTTGGTGAGATGGGACTTCTTGTGCTGCTTTCCCTTTTTGCACGCAAGACATTTGTCTTCAAAATTGAAACTTTTTAAGGGAACACCCAACACAAGCCCATGTCTAACAATATGGTTCATCTTCCGAAGATGAATGTGCCTCATTCTCCTGTGCCACAGTTCAGATTACGTTTCGCTTGCTTTCGTCAAAAGGCACGATTCTTCCGTTGACATTTCAGTTGAACTTAAATCCATCATATACGTATTTCGATCACATGGAGCCTTCATTACTATCCACTCCTCTGGTATTTGAAAACCAGGCTTCAACACAATCGCATTAGTCTTCGTGAAGTGTACGGTATAATCTTTATCACAAATCTGCGACACACTCAGCAGATTGTGCTTCAGTTCTTCAACAAAGTTCACGTTTTCTAACGTCATCTTCCCGTTAGTTACCGTACCCCTTCCAGTTATTTTGCCTCCACTCTCACCGGCAAAACTGACTCTTGCTCCTTGAACAGGTTTTAAATCTTGTAACAAATCCTTGTTACCAGTCATGTGCCGGGAACAGCCGCTGTCCACAACCCAAAGATTATTGGAAGCCCTGTTCAACTGTTCCTGCACAAACAAAAGAGATTATTAAAATTTGGGGACCCAAGACCTCTTGGTCTTGGGTCGATTAACCTTCTTAACAGAACTCACACACCTTGGCTGACCAAAGTTAGTATTAGAAAAATTTCCACAAGTCCAAACAGGATACCTCCTTGGAGACTGATAGTGAGGCCAACCAAACCGACGTACATTAAGGGAATCAAAAGAATTATAGCATTTGGTTTGGTTATTAGTAGTGTAAAAACGAGATGTGTTTCTTTGAAAACCTGTATTAACTCTCAAATTTGAATGGTTTTCATTTTTAACATTTAAACGATTACCAAAAACCTTAGTCTCAGTTTTCGAGGGCCTCACCTCTCTGAAACGCTGCTTCAGAGGGCAATCAGCAACAAGGTGCCCTGTTTGATTACATCTAAAAAAACACCTATGTTCAGCTTTCTTTTCAGCAGATGTTTTAGACGTTGAGGCAGTATTACCAACCGTACATCTCACATAAGGTGGGACATATGGGTTGAGTGGAGTACTCCTTTTAGTTGATTTAACTTTTTCTCCACTAGTGGGTAATACTTCCTTCTCTTTTGTCTTACCCGACTCGGATGACTTATCCTTATCAGATGCGACTGGGCTCGAAATAGAAATTTTAACTTTTGAGACAGGCGAACTTGTTTCGCCTTTACTAACTTCCGGTACTTTACCAGTTTCCTTAGCAGGACCTGTCTGATCAGCTACAAAATTAACAGATTCATGAACACTAGGATTGAAAGTATAATTATGGTTATAAGGTGGTGGAACCTCATGGTAACCAATTCCTCCCCTCTTAGGTGAGGAACCTTGATCACTAACGAGGTGATCAAGAATAGCAGAGGAATTCCGGAATTGCTCCAGTTTCCTATTTAGTTCCACCACTTTTACCTGGTGATCAGCAATCTGTTTTTCTTTCTCAGCGATTAACTTGGTTTTCCCTTCTAAAACCTCGTAGCTTAGATCGATCACATCAATTTTCTCAGCTAATTTTGTTTTTAAACTTTTAACGTCTTTTTCACAAGCTTTAATTTTTATTTTATAATTATTTTCTCTTGTCTTTGTGAAGTGATGATCTTCTTTCAAGGTTTTAAATTCGGCATCCAACTTAACATACTGATCAGTAATTGTAGCAAGCTGTTCAAACAAGTTCTCACATTTAGTACAGATTGGTTTTGTACATACCTCGGAGTTCTGGTCATTAGCCATGAAAGCTTTTTCATTCTCAGCAGCTTTCATACATTCTTCAGCTGCAACCTTCGCCATGTGTGCCTGCTCAAAGAGTTCTCCAGAGAACATGTTCCAGTTGTATTCACCAGCATCAGACATCATGGCATTATTCCCATTGTTATTTCCACTTTGCTGTGTAGTCCTCCCTTGACTACGTTCTACCCGTGCATTAGTGCACTCCTTTGCAAAGTGTCCATTTTGTTGACAATTGTAACACCTCACCCTTGACTTATCAAATCCTGGCTTTCCACCTACGAACTTTCTGCCAGTCTTCTTCATGAAACGCTTCACTCTTCTGACTATCATCGTCATCTGCCACTGCAGATCTATCTCCTCCAGATCATCAGGATCGATCTGGTCATAGTCTTCTTCCAAAGCAGCAGGGTCCACAATCTTCCCTTGTATGTAGTTCTCGTAAGAAGCAATAAAAGATGCATAGAGTGCAAACTGCTCTTCAGCAGATTTGACACTCATTGGCATCTTAGTGTAGTTATTGCTTGAAGCACTGGGAGAGAAACTACTCTTGGATGCTTGAGGTTTCGAAGCACTTGATCCTCCAGCAAGAAAGCAAACATCACCGTTCATGTTTACAGACACATTCCTTCAAGAGAAGAGTTAGAAACTGACTCTCCTTTGGAGTAGTAAGCAGCAGATTCAGACTTCGAACTTGAGCCTGAGTTAACTTTGGCACCATACATACCAGGGTCTTGAACCTGATCCGTTGGTGTCTCTTTACGAACCATATTAAGCTCAAAGGTTCTGAGCTTGTTTACTGCTGTCTCCAAGTCAAAATTAGGAAAGTCTTTGTCTTCCCTCATTAGAACAGTGTACATTTCCCACTTCGGTGGGAGAGCATCGAGAAGCTTCTCAACTATTTCCTCCTCTCTGTAAGCAATAGAATAGTTGTTCAGCTCAGTCATTAGATGATAATATCGGGTGATAATATCATCGAGCGATTCGTTCTTCAAATACTTGAAAACAGAGAACTGGGTCTTTAACAGCTTAATCTTCGAGGCACGAATACCCACGTTCCCTTCGAATCTATTCTCAAGAGCATCCCAAAGCTCTCGTGCAGAAGTGTACTTCCGGAATGTATAGAGAATCTCTTGACGAAGAGCCATAGTAATTGCAGCATGGGCCTTGCTCTCGGCCTCATACATCTTCTTCTCTTCTTCCTCCATCTTGCTGTACTTCTTTATCACATCCCGACCTTCGTATTCCATTGTCGGTGGAATATATCCATCCTGGATGCACACCCACATCTTTGCATCCTGGTACTTAATATACTGAATGAACCTATCTTTCCACGCTACAAAGTCGGTTCCTTTCATCAACCTTGGGGCCTTAGTAGCCGACCCCGCTTCAACTTCCATTTTGACTAACTCTGAGATGTTAATCGGCGACATCTTCTCGAAAACACGAAAAACCCGAAAAAAACAAAAATTCTTCCAAACAGTACTATAGGCGAAGTTAAGGATAACTTCGCTTAAGTGTTAACTTCGCTGGAAAATCCTTAAATTCGCGTGACTTGGCGAAGTTGAGAATAACTTCGCTTAAGATAAGCGAACTTATGAGGTAAGCGAAGTTGAGGATAACTTCGCTTAGGCGAACTTATGAGGTAGGCGAAGTTGTGGATAACTTCGCTCAACTTTATATCTTCGCCGAAACCCTACTTCCAGTGTCGGCAACTTCGCCTGAAGAACAACAACTTCGCCCGAAGAACACTGAAAATATTCAGATCTGTTTTCGACGATTTAGCAGTTTCCGGTCGGTGTAACGGCTTGTATATGACTGTAAAAGGTGAGTATAACACAATATCAACGAAAACGCGTCCCGTGAATAGGTCAAATGAGACGTTTTCTACACCCGCGTGAAATCCCGAACCACACAATCGAGCCAAAGCTCTGATACCAATTGTAGGTTCCCGGACGGATCTTACACGGGATATCGCTATCTACTCAGGTGCGGAATCCCTGCGTAGGTAGTTACGAGCGTAGAATACGTAAAACAAACACACGCGATACAAACGAACACGTTATATATTATAACTTGAAACACGTCTATTACAGACTCTCGACACGTTCACTGAACTACTGAATTACACGTGAATAACCAAAACACTAACTGACCAACTGATTAACCTCAAACAGTTAACCCGTAAACTATTTAAATACACGACAACTTCGCCTCAGGCGAAGTTGTCTATAACTTCGCTCATTGAACAAGTTCGCCTAGGCGAACTTGTCGACAACTTCGCTTGTTCAACAAGTTCGCCTAAGCGAACTTGTTGACAACTTCGCTTACTTACATAAACATAAACTTAAACATAATTACATTACAGACTCGATTACAAACGCTAGACCATGAACTACTGACATTTATGTACCAACAGTAACCGCAAGTTCTATCATCCAAACCTCTTCAGTCTAAAGAAATCATCTTCTTGAGAATATCATTGGTGACTAGCATGAAAGGTTTACCATAAGTGCATCTGAAACTGCTAATATATATCTCTTTTTCTGGTATCTATCTCAAGTTGACCCTAAGAACATTGAATAAGCCTTGAAAGACAACAGATGGGTAGAGGCTATACAGGATGAGTTGGCACAATACAGAGAATTGCAAGTCTGGGAACTGGTAAACAAGCCTAGAGGAAAATATGTTATTCCCACCAAAAGGATTTTCATGAGCAAGAGATACGAGGGACAGATTGTGGTGAAGAATAAGGCTAGACTTGTAACACTTGGATTCTTACAAGAGGATGGAATTGATTTTGAAGAAGTGTTTTCCCTAGTGGCAAGATTAGAATCTATTAGGATCTTCCTAGCATATGCATAATCGAACATTAAGGTTTATCAGCTAGATGTCAAATCTGTTTTCATAAATGGAAAAATAGATGAAAAGTTTTATGTGACTCAACCTTCAGGCTTTGAAGACGACCCTGAATTTCCTAACAAGGTATATAAGCTTAGCAAAGCCTTGTAGGGTTACATCAAGCTCCATGATCTTGGTATGATGAGTTATCAAACCATCTTCTTGTCAATGGTTTCAACAGGGGAACTATTGACAAGACCTTATTCTACAAAAAGAAGAGAAAAGATTTGGTTTTGGTACAAGTGTATGTTGATGATATCATCTTTGGATCTACAAATGAAGGCATGTGTAAAGAGTTTGAGGGTGTGATGAAGTCTTAATACATCATGAGTTCAATGGGAAAGATGAATTTCTTCCTTGGGTTCCAGTTTCAACAAAAGAATGATGGAATATCCATTAACCAATCCAAGTATGTAAATGACATCTTGACCAAGTTCAAGTGCCATGATGTGAAGACAGTCTCAACTCCTATGGACGCACATGAAAAGATGATCGCAAATGAAAAAGGGGGAGCCTGTAGACCAACATGAGTACAAAGCCAAGATAAGATCATTAATGTATCTTACTGCATCTATGTCACACCCCGACTAGGGGGGTGGACGTGACGACTAAATACCAACCAAAAATAAGGTAACAAATTTATATTAAGACACTAGGTCAAATTTACAATCAAATGTCTAATACAACTACAAAACTAAAAATTCAACTACCATTTAATTAGGTGAAAATGTTCTACTATCCATCATGGCTTCTTCGGGTTACGCTCTACGGTTCAACATAAGTCTTCTAAAAGTATCTTCTATCTCCAAGCGAGCTCTTGTCTAAGACTTTAAATCACCATATCCAAATAAAAGTACCTGAACACATGCTTAAAATAATTGGGTCAGCTAAAAAGTTGGTTAGTTCATGAGTTTAAGTTATGAAAACATTTAAATAAAAATGATCTAAATATTATGGTGCACATTAAGCAAGTTCACAGTCAAACCTATATCCACGACATGTGAACATCTAAAATATATATATCCCTTACCCATACCCCTTATTGTTATGGGTCGAATTTAATTACTTATGTCTGCCAACATAAGATACAAAATTGCGCCAATATATATCACAAGATAACCATTATATCATTCAGTGGGAGGTCGTCCATAATATAGGCCCACTGTGTGCGGGGGTTTCCACAGATAGTACTACCGATATATCATGTGGCTCCTAATGGAGTTAATGATTGTGCTACAAAGTCGGGGATTGTTTTTGGCAGCTAAATTTGTCTTGATAATAATACACCAATAATTTTAAAAATGTATAGAATCATGTATCCACCCAAAAATTTAAGAAAAAGGGTAGTGCATGAACTCACCTTGGTCTATCCGTGACAACAAAAACACTAAGAAAATCTTGTATTCTATGCTCGACACGGCTCCAACTGATTAAATCCCTAAATTCATGTAGCATGTCTCTAAAAATAATATATGTTTGATGCCTTAAATAAAGGTTGTTTGGGATTATGGTGGTAGATAATAAAATAAGATTTTGTATCAATTGGCTTATGTGACGTGACATAAACTAACATTATATCAGACTTGAATATATATAAGTTTGTTCTTTTGGACATTTTATTCCCTATATTATGCAAATAAACTAATCATAATAGTAGTTCAAAAATATGGTTTTAATTTTTGGCAACGCAATATATACATACATTCTCATATCATATAATGTGTAAAAGTATAAGTTTTTAGGTATAATTAATATGTAATGTTTATTAATATGTCTCGATGTTGTCAGCTTTAATAGATTTAGCATTTTCAGTGCATAGCCATGATTCTAACACTTAGGTTATCATTTTAATACTTGAACTAAACATTTTAACATCTTTCATAATGTCCAGAAGAAAAATATAAAGTATTTGTTAAAAGTTTAGAAACTATCTTTTTTATGTTAAGATCCGATTTAAAAGTCTATGGACAAGTTAAAGATTATATTTATCACTTTTTCTTCCAAATATCACTTTCATATGTTAGAAAATATGCAAAGATATAGATTGTTATATTTTTGGATTTTGGTTTAGGTCATATCTATATATGATCTTTAATGCATTCTAATCACTAGTTGAATGTTATAAATATAACAAATAATGTATAACAACTTGAATGGCTTTTATTATTGTATTTAGGATATACTGCCCAATATTAGTTATATAAAAATATGGGTCCGAAAATTACATGGTTTTGGATAGGTTTCGGTTTTAATCGTGTAAACGTTCGGTTTGGCCACGTGTTAATCCGTAAAACAAAGTAATTCTTGTTCCTAAGATCATAATATTAAGTAAGATTTCTGCAAATGTTATGTATATAATATTTTTCTTAGTTTTTGCATTATTTTTGTTCTTAGGTTTTATTATACGTATATTTTAATGATTCGTACGGTTTAATCGTGTATGCATGATTTTAATGCATACATCATATTTTAAAGATTATGAAGGTTATTCAAACTTAGAATACTCATAATTTTAAGTGTATTACATGTATGATATCATGTGGGCCTGATGTGCATAAAACTCAAAAATTAACGTTGTAAATGCATATTTTCGGTTTGGTTTTGTGTACCTTAAGTCTGGCTGAATATGTGCATGAGTGGACGACTTCAGGAGAGAAAGAGCTGTAATATGGACACAATAGGAAATGGTTTTAGGGAAAAAGTTTGAAGGATTCTCGTCTCACCTGTGAAATGAAAGAAATAAGTTCAGGTGCTTGGGTTTACCTTGATGGAATCGAACCAGGGGCTTTTTTGAAAACTCTTCTTGCTCAATTAAGGTTGTTGTGGGTCGAGAATGGAGGGTCCTGGGCTGTAAACTTCTATAATAACAATCTAAGGATAGTTAGGAAGCATCAATTAAACACGTGTAGGTGTTGTAACTTACAAGTTTGATGTGTGTAGGTATGGCAATTGCATCCGAACCTCAGGGTTTGTTCTTGGCCGAATCACAACAAGAAACTAGGATAGATTTCAGTGTCTCCAATCAAGGTTTAGGGTTGGAACATCATAGGGTTCGCATAGGAACATATAATCAAGGAATTAGAACAGGGGTTTCCAAGTATTGAAGATTGATTTCAAATATTTACCTTGTTCGAACATGATGACTGCTTGTCCAACCCCCTAGAACGATTAAGATGGCTGGAACAAGGAGAACATAATAGAGTTTTGTGATGAAGAATAACCAGAAGATTTTAAGGAGAACTTGCAGAACGTGCAAGGTCCTTGCTTGCTCCAGGATTGGAATTGGCTAAAGTATCTCTCGCTGAATCAAACATTATGGACAGTTAAATAGCTTTTAGGGCTGATTAGGATGTCTTCAAGAGGGTTCAAGGAGATATGATCAGCACCTCAAAAGGCTGGAATCAACGGAAGATGAATTTTGAGTGGTGAATTACTAGAATTTCCAATGATATCTTATAAAGATTCTAGATGTAGAGTTTGACTTTTAGGGTTGTAGACATATGGAACTAAAGATTTTGGAAGATACGTAAACTTGTAAGTATTTGGAGATTTTGAGATCTAGATGATATCATTACTAAAGTCAACATTCATCAAGATGGTTAGAATATAAACAAAATCGACATCGGGAAAAGAGGGGGGTCTAAATGGATTGAGAAAATAGATAATAGACTTCTAACTTTTATAAAATTCAAATGCTATATTTTATCATTGAAAGTTTAATATTATTTCAAATATCTCAACACACTAGTTTTTAACCAGGAATGAAACAAAATGATATTTAAATATATTTGGATGTATCTATGTTCGATGGCCTTGGAAAAGAGTTTATGAAGAAAATGTTGTTTACCAAATTTTAATGGATAGTTGTTTAATTATGTCTAATACTTGATTTTATGAAATTATTGAACCATGAACAAAATTATTATGAAATATCTAATAACTTATATACGTGTCAGGTTTTGAAATATACGTCGGTGCGCTTAGTTGCATATGTACATAATTTTATCAATTGATCATGTCACAATAATTTCATGTATTATGTATTTCTTATACATTTAGATAATATTTATACACACCTATATTATTATTAATTTTATGACTTGGATTCTTAGGTTTCATATGAGAAACGTGCTGGTTATTGTATATGGTTTTCAATAGTTAGTTTCAAGTTAATTTGGCCAAGTATTCTAGACTCTTGTTCTTGTAATCAAAGCCGAAAATTATTCTTAGGTTTAAATTTAAAAAAAAAATTGGCCTAAAATGTGGGTTGTTACAATCTAGGACTGACATCATGTTTAATGTATGTGTTTGTGCAAGATTTCAAGCCAATCCCAAAGTTTCTCACATGTTGGCTGTAAAAAGGATATTTATATATCTGAAGGGAAAGCCGGAATTAGGGATTCGGTACCCAAAGAATATATTATTTGATCTACTTGCATACACAGACAGTTACTATAATGTCTACAATATGAGTAGAAAGTCTACTTCCACAGGATGTCACTTATTGGGCAGTAAACTGGTGTCATGGCAATGCAATGCTGCATCTGCATGTTGTGCATAAGTTCTCTGGATTCAAAATCAACTTTCGAGTACACTATGTTATTTTCAGGCATATTTGATATTTTCGAGTATACATATGTGCTTTAATTTATAAGTGTTTTCGAGTACACTTGTTATTTTTGTGAGTAAACTTTGTCTTAGAGTATACTAACCATATATTCGAACAAAGGTAACTCTTTGATTGATTATTATATTTTTTTTATGTTCGATTAGAGTTCAGGATTTATTGATAACACTTTTCGAGTATGAATTGACATATAGAAATATTTCTAAGTTACTTTTATTGAGAACTTCACTGGTCTCGAGTAAGGTAGTGTACTTGATAACTTATACTTGGTTATAATACTTGTGATTAGCTTCTCGAGTAACATTGTATTCTTGAGTATACTATTTTCGTTATTTCACTTAGTTTATTTCTAAGACCATTAATGTGATCGAGTAAACTTACATTCGAGTATACTTGTACACGAGCATACTTATGATTGACAGCTTGCTCGAGCAGACTTTGTGTTTGAATTTGGAAAAGGTTTTTGGCAGTATGTTTGCGCAAAACGACAAAATGTATTTAAAATCAACTTTCAAACCAAAATGTACACTATAAAACGAAGAATTATAAATTTTCATTCATTTTTTCCCTCTTGTCGCTATTGTATTATCTCTGCCCGTGCCCTAGATATTGAATTGTTGCTCTTTCAATTTGCTTATATGTTCTATTACTTTACTATTCTGACTTGGTAAGTTTATTAAATATGAATTCCGACACCTACTAGCTAGGTTTAGGGCTTCATTTTTATTGATTACTAACCGTCTCTGTTTCATGTGTAGGTTTAAAATTGTCGAAGAACGGGTTCTTAAAGACTATCTTTTTCTTTGATTATTCTTACTTGCAAGTTCAAATATATGTTCAGACGACTAATCTTTACTTTGAATGTGTCTGTTTGTGAATGTGTAGAAATGATGGCTTATAAATTTGTGCCAAAGCACAATATGTGTGTTTTTCTTCAAGTGATAGAGGAGAATCAATCGCTTGAACTGATGATTAATTGGTTTTAACCTTTCAAATCTTCGTTTTGCCCTAACAGAAAACCCTATCATATATAAAAGTTATCATACTGCTTTTTGGGGTTCTATTGTATATAAATGATGAAAATGGGTAACGTATTGAAGCATCTGTCCTTGGAAGAGAAGTTGAGATAACTGAGCAGACGATACAAACAAGATTGCAATTTGATGATGACTTTGAAGATCAATTATCTTATTCTCAAGGTAGTTTATTGAGAATATTTTAAGAAACAATGGGTTACAAAGGGAACATTCATGAAGGATAGTTTCAAAAGGGCATGTTTCCTTTGATCTACCGATTTCCAATACATCATG
Source organism: Bidens hawaiensis (assembly GCF_021521415.1). Classification (NCBI taxonomy): domain Eukaryota; kingdom Viridiplantae; phylum Streptophyta; class Magnoliopsida; order Asterales; family Asteraceae; genus Bidens; species Bidens hawaiensis. Next base: position 38,046 of record NW_027505876.1, on the reverse strand, counting down.
TGATACAAAGTTTATCTCTAAGCGAGTCATCGACCATGGTTTCTTCATATTATCTTTAATGGAATACTTCCAAATTTACCAACTACTGGTGCCACTATTGAATTACAAGACTCAAATGTCTATAGAAGGATCAATAGATTGGCTTCTAAAAGTCAGTTTAATCAAGCTTTTAAGTTTGACATTTTGCCATTGTTATTAAATCACCATGTGGAGATTACGGAAGTTGCTGCCTCACCTAAAACTGAGGTGACGGAGGAAATTAATGAAGATGCAAGTGAGTCTAGCAGTGATAGTGAATCAAATGATGATACATAGAATGATAACAATGTTGATGATGCTCTTGGTGATGATGAGAATATTATGAAGAATGTTGAAGATGTGGTTGATGAGCTAGATTTTTGATTGAAAATGTGGAACCTAATAAATTGTTTCAACAGGTAACACAACAAGTGAATGATCTTACACTACCAGCCTCACCTGATCAAATACCTTTCCATGAACCATATATTCCCTCCCCACGACATTCACTATTACATGAGCCAACCCATGAACCATACATTCATGGGTCACTCAATGATCAAACCATTATACCTGAAGATAATGAGCCACATGTTCCTGGGTTTTTTGATCCTCCACAAATAAACCAACTTGAATCACCTTTCCAATTCCAATTCAGTTCACCTATAAATGAACCATCTGATCATTGCTCACCACCATCATCCCCAAACCTACACCAAACCCAAATTTCCTTATACAAACCCAAAATCCATTGCCACACCAAATTTCCCAAATTATTCAAAGCCCTGAACAACATCCAATCCTTCCAATTAAAAGCCAAACATTTACAAACCCTATGCCAGAACCCTCTACCCTATCGCCATGCCAGTCACCATCTCAATCACCCAATAAATCTTACTACAATGGCCTAACTATAAATTTTGATCTACTAATGGGAAATGCTCAATTGAAGTCGAAAAACAAAGAACTTGAAGAGGCACTTTGTTAGGATCGATTATCTAACTATCAACCTCATAACCCACAAATCAATGTTGACAAGATGTTACGAATAAGCTAATGTTAAAGACCCAATGATTAATAAAGACGTAATCAATAGTAATCAAGATGTTGCTGCAATAATACAAGGATAACAAACAAATAAGAGGCTCAAAAGATTTTCATTGATATTAATCAATAATACAAAGGAATAACTTTAGGGTTTTTAGAAATAATGTGAGGTGCGGCTGCCTCTTGAACGAATTGGTAATGTTGCATACCGTTTGGGACTACCCGAAAAAATGCAAGGAATACACCACGTATTTCATGTTTCGAATCTGCGTACATGTTTAGCCGACGGATCTCTTTCGATGCCATTAAAAGATGTAGAAATTAACGAGAACTTAAAATTCATTGAAAGACCAATACAAATAGAAGATTCAAAAACAAAGAAACTTAAAAGACGAACATTAAAAATTGTGAAAGTAAAATGGGACTCACGAAGAGGGCCCGAGTATACATGGGAACTCGAATCGGAAATGAGAAAAAATACCCACACTTGTTCTCGTAAGAAATCTCGAGGACGAGATTTATTTCAAGGAGGGGAGGATGTAACATCAAAGGAAATTTAGAGCTAAAAATGTCAAAATTCCAAAGTTAAGGGACCAATGCTGTCAATTTCCAAACTCAAAGGTTAAAATTGTAATTCTGTTTTCCTGACCCATCGCGATACGCGATGGATCAGAAGAGAGACCCATCGCGTAGCGCGATGGGTTGTCTGACACGTTTTGACACGTGTGCCACGTGGCAGACGGTGGCACTATGTATCGCCACGTGGCGCCACGCGGCACAACGCCTGTCACGTGTCGCCACGTGGCAGGTCTAGTGTGTGACTCAACAAGCCTACGTCGCGATACGCGACAGACTAGCCAAGGGGGCCGTCGCGTACCGCAACGGGATTCAAAATCTGCCTATAAATAGTACGCTACGGGTTCATCACAACCCATACCAAAAACACACCTATAACTCTCTCTCTAACATCTCTCTACACCTCGAAATTCATGCCCTCGATCCACCACAATAAACATGTCCGATTCCTCGTATTCTGTGCCCATACCTCGATATTCGTGCCACTCTCCGACGACATTACAAACAAGAAGGTGGTGCCGCTTCAACATCCCAATGACCATCTCGAAGTGTGTGTTGTGAAGTGTTGGTGCCTCGTAAAGCTTGCCAAGTGTAGAGAAGGATTTCCAGGAAGAGACGACGAAGGAAAGAGTGTTAATCAAGCGGCGACTAAGTGCTGCTTAAGAGTATAGGGTTTTTGTTAAGCCGACAAAGGTAGGCATAATGCCCATATAAAGTAATAATAAAATATTATAAAGGCTTAACCCTAAAGTCGAGGTTATACTCGATACCTCGATGAAATAAAAGAAATATACATTACAAAAAAGAAAAAAAAAAAGTAAAGTAAATATATAAGATATATATGTGTGAATATATAAATCTTTGTTACAAATATTATTTAAGTAATAATGAGTATTCTTAAATTATAAAGAAAAGATATACGTTTCTTAAAAGAAGAAGAAACGTATGGTTTTTTGAATAAGATATCTATAGGTTATCTTTTAAAGAAATATATTTTAAACCAAAGGTTTAAAAGAAAAAACAAAGAGATTACTTTGTAAACTAAAGGCTTTAAGGTAAATCGAGGTGGCGATTATAAAATAAGACTAAAGATCTTAAGCCGGATTGTATATCCGACTAACAAAAAGTTATACTCGTACTATAGGTACGAGATAGCAAGGCAAAGACCCATGGACGGTGTTTGAAACCAATCCCAATCAAAAGGTGAATACTGTGACATTCGTGACAAAACGAGGTATACTATATTCACTACGTAACAAGTAAACGATAAATCGGTTAATTCGTAGTGCTTAAACGAGTAACCGACCGAAACTAATTATGACCCGTATATATACTGAGGGGTCATATGCGAGTTGTAGATATATTGTAGAGGTTAACATATTGATATTTAGGCCCCAGTACGTTTAAAACTCTTTAAACGAAAAAGGTTTCGTTTATTGTTACGTTATAAGTTTAAACGCAATCGTTAACATCAAAACGAGCATCGTAGCATCCGTTAAACCGAAAAAGATTTATAAAACACTTATAAGACATGTTCTAAGCAATCCGTGAAAATATTTTGGATTTTTACAACGAGTCAGTACGTTTTTCTTATTTTACAAAAATATGCTGAAAAACACTCGTTTTCGCGCTGTTTTTCGCACTCGAACTAGTTTTCTTGGAAAAAAACCGAATCTGAATTAAATTTTGGACTGATATTTACGCATGGCATGGAAACCGAGGCATTAATGGACAAAAGGAGGCCCAATGGGCCCCTTTATGGGCCGACCACAAAAAAAATGGGGTGGGACCCCTTGTATAAGGCTTGTTATACAAGCTTGTTACTTGATATTTTCACACAAAATTCAACCTAGATAAGAAATCACAGCTGAGTTCTTCATTATCCAGCCAAAACCCTAAAGGTAATCTTCAAATTTTCATCCATTTCATGCTTGATTAACAAAGTTTAAGCATGAAAAATTAAGTCTTGTTTAGTTTTAAACATGTTTAACCATTCAAAAATCATAAAAATCAAGTAAAATTATGTTTTGATGTTAAACATGTTTACAAACCAGGAACATATACTTTTTTGGTCAAAAACGCGGATTAGAACATGAATACAACGTTTTTCCGGTTTGAAAGTTCGGTTTGAACCCAAAACCGAAAACCTAATTATCAAGGCTGTTACATGGATGATTTATGCTTGGTTTGATGTTATATGATATGTAGATACACTGAGTTTGCAACCTGAGACCCGGAAAGTCGTTTAAGCTAGCAAAACTCGTCGAAAACCGACAAGGTAAACCCGTAACACTCGTTTAGGGTCTGTTTAGTATTAGGTTGTGACGTTCTTGTTGTTAGCTTGTGAAAATTTTCAGGGACATTAGGTATCATTTAAATGAGTCCCTATTCAAATTTGGTAATTTTTGATAAACGGAGAATATTTGGCGAATTTATTACCGTTTATTGGTGTTTATTCGGGAAAAATAGGTAAACATCATGAAAAATTATGAAATTTGGTTTGGAACCCATAAATTCTATATTAAGATCATTGGTAATGTTTGAGAACATTTGGAGATGTCTAAGTATTATTTGTGTAATTGTGTTTTAACCGAGTTTTAATAGCCGAAAAACGCGCAAAAAACGCATTTTGGCCAAAGACTTTGATTCTGGAGATTTTTCAGGGGCTAAGCAATGATATTGAGATAACTTGGAAAAATTATCGGATTTTTCAGATATCGTTTGGTATAAACGGGCTATTTATTACTCAATTATTGCACATTAAATGAATTTTTATTAATAGATAATTAATCATAAAATTTCTGAAAATATTTTTATAAAATTCTCCATATTTTAATTTAATTTTATTAAAATTTCCATAATTTATATATGAGTACATAATTAGTTATGATTAATCAAAGATTTAAACTATACTTGTTTTAACGAAACCGGCAGTTTCGTGTTTAACGGACTGACTGGTATGTCAAAATGTCAAAAGTGGCCAAATATCATAGTTTTAGATGATTTTGATAAAAACGAACTTTTTACGAGAATTCCGAACAATTCGGATGGATTGTACACGTTTTGTATAATTAAATCCGTGTGAAAACAGAAACGAACCCTGCGATCAAACCAGATATCGAAACTTCAAAATTCTTTCATAAATTAAATCATGTTTACTTAAGTTTATGTGATCATACCTAATCCCGAAACGCATAAACGATAAACTTGGCTAGGCCTGGGAAACGGTGAAACTGAGCCAAATCTGGTTTTGAACATTTCATAGTGTACAACGTCACAATCTAAGACAATGGTCATGTTCTGGGCTTAACAGCTATACTCAGACTAGTTATACAGCCCGATTTAGTTTAAACACTGTACTGGTATTAACAGTACTATACCGGTTATAGGATTCAAGCTATAATCGACACATTCTAGTTACCGATACGTACCACTAGCTCGAACAACATTAAGGTGAGTTTCACGACCCCACTTTCTAAACTGTTTTACGAACTTCTGGGGTGGAAAGCATGTTTACATATATTTTTATACTTGAAAACGTGTGGTAATGTGAATTATCTAAGTACTAACACTTGAAAGTCCCCACAAACACAAGTGATTAACTTCGTGCCAGTGACGTGTGGATAGTACTATCGGTTTGACAAACCCAACTGAAGGCGCCGGTGGGGTATGCCGAATATACTTGTTTACGCAGCTGCACATTGTCATTTATACTTATTACATTCTGCTATGTGGTGTTAGACATAGTACATACTTGGGGCAAAGTGGCTGTTAAATGCCAATGGGAGTACATGGGCAAGGGTGGCCATGCAGTGCGAGCTGTCTTGGGTTCACTTGTGGCTTAGTATAATACATCATACACATACTTATATACATACGTATTGTGAACTTTACGAACTCGTATACTGATTTTGTTCGTACTCGTGAAACTTGAAACTCACCAACTAGATGTAGTTGACCCGTTTTAACATGCTTTTCAGGTAAGCCGAAGTTGGAATGATTTGCTTACGTGCTTGGTGTTAGAAGGAAAGTTGAATAGCTGTGAATAGATGCAAATACGTATTAATGAATAAGGAACCGAGAACTAGTTATGTGTTTTTCATTTAGTTTGTAAACATAGTACCTACCAATGTAATATGATGTAAATTAGTTGTTGAATCTCTTTATAAACAATGTGATTGATACCAGTGGTATCTATTACATTCCCGTATTATGCTTCCGCAACTACCTAGTCGGGGTGTGACAGAAGTTGGTATCAGAGCCATTGGTTATAAAGAATTAGGATGTCCCTTATGATACCCTAAGATAACCTTAGGCTCGGTTAGCTCTGGGAATAAAATAATATTAAATAATATATACAGGCAATTCTCGTGATGAACTTGAATGGACAAGTGGGTTGTTATGGTTCGGAATGTAATAACGGACTTGTTTGTACGAGGGAATTCGAGAAGGAGTCGTTGAACAATCTAATAGGTAAAAATAGCAACATATGTGCATAAAATATAATATTAAATAATTATACATCTATATAAAGGATTATCTATTCTAATGTGTGCGAATACGTGTAAGTACTAAATTGTAATTAATATTATACATTATTAGAATTAATGTTATCAAGAATTGTTATTATTATAGTAACCTTTGTAAAGAGGGATGCCGAGAACCAGATATGATGAAATAATCAAGTACCAACACTATCTCTTGAGAAGGAAGAACCAGAAAAACACTCAGAGGAGAACAAATATGTAGAACAGATGGAAATGAGAAAAATGAGGTGAATCCATATGAGGCGCCATTGATAAGCCTTACCTATCAGGATATAGATGAGACAATTATTCCCCTAGAACATCACCTAATCATGAGGTAGGATTCACCAATACTTACTACTAGAACTCCTAGATCTCCCACACCATCATCACATCATACCCCGGTGACTGCACCCACTCATAGAGCTAGTCAGACTGACCATACGTGTGTACCGGCACCTGGAGTATGCCTTCCCCACCTATATTGACTTATCATAGGGGAAGAACATTCAGTATCTATGTTACCAAGATACCTTTCCTTACATGGAGTATACTTGTACTTAATCCAGAACCTCCCCATTTAGCCGACCCAGCCTTGTTAGCTGTATTGACTAATCAGATACTAAATCACATAATAGCTATAATTACCAACATATAGAGAAGACGTGAGCTATATGATTACATGTTGGATATACAAAAGGTAGTGATGAACTTACATTTATCCGATACTCATTATTGACGGCTCTTGGACATAGTGACAACCAAGTTATGCGGTTGTCAAGCAATTATTGCAGCCTAAATGGTTGTTTGTGTGTGGTTATTGTATTATATACATATGGATAAATATAAATAAAAGTAGTATGGTTTGTTATACGTAGTCTTTTGATACCCCATGCAGCACTTGTAGTAGCATATTGCGCTGACATGGAGAATGTTTTTTAATCTACTATTGTTACAAGCACTGACCCTTACCGGGTTAAGCCTCTATATAGTGACAAATTTTAGTATATCTATTTAAGAGCTGGCCGATGCCAGGTTAAGTCCATGCGCTGGGTTTGGATTACATATGTACAGTCACAGTTATGTGTAATACAAATGTGTTCTTTGGCATAGTTGTGTGTTTATGATTATTGTTATAGAATGGTCCCGGATAAAACTAATACTATATTTGAGGCGGAGGTGTGCGAAATGATTGCTCGCCACCTACAAGCAGTGATACTGACTATTGTAGCGCAAGTCAATTCTGGCATACGTGCAAATACAATAGTTAACTAACCGTCGAGCACTGATACAACCGCTAATACTACACCTCCTCCGAACACTAATACAGCTACGAATAGTATTTCCCTGTTGAATACAAATAATGTCACGAATATAACTCCCCCACTGTATACTAATATTTATGGTAACACGAATTCCCCGCGAGAATGTTCGTATGAAAAGTTTATGTCGTGTAGACCTATAAATTTCAGTGGTACTGATGACCTAGCGAAATGGTGAAATGGATTGAGAAAACCGAGTCTGTAATCAACATTAGTGAATGTCCACCGGACCGTATAGGCAAATTCGCCACTACTATGTTTCTGGATCATTCCTTGATGTGGTGGAACACAGTGATATAATTAAGGAGACAAGATGCTATAAACCATATGTCCTGGACCGAATTTAAGTATTTGAACATTTTTGCCCAAGAAATGAGATCCTGAAATTAGAATATGAACTTTGGAATTTGGAAATGAGAGACGCTGATCTTTTAAGTTATACAAATCGTTTCAATGAATTGACTCGTTTAGTACCATAGTCAATTATTCCAGAATCCAAGTGCATTGAGCGTTATATTTGGGGACTGACCCCAGCCGTGAGAAGTATAGTTAATTCCACAACCCACCCAACTTTAGAAAGTGTTGTGTCACAAGCCAGCGTTATTACCTTTGACCTTACACGAAATGGTGTATTAAGAGTACCAGGAGAATCGTCCGGTTTAAAATGAACTAGTTATATCTCTAGAACACAAGTGAAATCTCAGAATAAACGAATCTGCCCTATAACTCAGAACTATGCTAAGACCAGTTCCGACATGAAACAAGATGCATAAAAAGGGTTGTTGCCAAAGTGTGGAAAGTGTAATTTGCATCACACTGGTGAATGTCGAACGACCATATGTCAAAGATGCGGAATGATTGGGCATTATACCACAAGTTGTTGAACTATAATGAATACTTCATACCGACAGTCTCAAACAACCCAACCTCGTTATCCACAAACACCTAGTCCCAACCAATTCGACAACAATCTAATCAACAAACCCTATCTTCAATGAGCCTCCAGACATGTTATAAGTGCTGAAATTGGCTATCTTAGTATAAAGTTGAAATTGCCTGTAAAGATAAGATTGTTAAGATACTTCATTCGAATGATGAGGCAATGGTAGTTCAAGGCGAGAAATCTGGTACAATGTTGCCTCTCGTATCCCAACTTATGGCATTAAAGTATTTGCGCCAAGGTTGTACATTATACTTGGCAAGCATAACAGTTAGGGAACCCGATGAAGAGCGAATAGAAGACATCCCAGCGGTACACGAGTATTCATATGTATTTCTCGATGAGATTCCTGGTTTACCACCGATTCGACAAGCTGAATTCCGTATTGATCTGATACCGGGAGCAGCATCAATTACTAAGGCCCCTTACCGACTTTCACCTTCTGAAATGCAAGAATTGTCCAACCAATTGCAAGAGTTACTAGACAGGGGATTTATCCGACCTATTTATTCACCATGGGGAGCACCAGTGTTATTTGTGAAAAAGAAAGATGGATGTTTTCGGTTGTGTATTGATTACCGGGAATTGAATAAAGTGACTATAAAGAATAGATACCCCTTACCTCAAACAGCTTCAGGGTATGAAATATTTTTCGAAAATTGATCTCAGATCGGGTTATCATCAAATAAGAATTCAGGAAGAAGACGTACCGAAAAAAGCTTTTCGAACCCGGTATGGTCACTATGAATTTTTGGTTATGCCGTTTGGGTTGAAAAATGCACCTGCAGTGTATATATGACATGTGCATACGTGCTTATCTGAGACGAGGTATAGGGATACGTGTACGTACGGTATTACGGATGACATTGAATCTTATCATAACCAATATTATATTCGGTTATAATCACTATTAATTCCTATTCTAATCAAAATTATATCTTACCAAAATTAATATTATATTTTATTGTAATTAATATTATATCTGTTCATAACAAATAAAATATTTTATTTCTGCCGTAATTAATAATATCTTTTGTGCGGATCTAAACTATCGAAAAACATTCTCTTCTGATTAGCGATTGCACCGAAAGATGTGAGTAGTTTTACAAATGATGAAGAACCGGTGTTGCCCGTGAGTGAGAATACAAGAATGCTTCAATAAGTTTAAACTAAATCTGGTGATGTGACGGAACCACAAAAGGGGCTTAATATATAAGGCCCGAGAACGAACCGTTGGAGGTGTGACTTACTAGATAATAATTTCAAGAAGACATATATATATATATATATATATATAATACTCCACAGTTTGAATCCAATCCTATCTTATAAACTGGTTCCTTTGACATTAATCTAAACTATTTTCCGGTCATCCTTCCAATTTTGTTGTTTAGAAACAAACACCATCCCTAGGGGAAATACCTAGTGATGAGCCCGATTTATCAAATTATAAATATGATAATTACCAAAACTGAGTTTTCAATTATAATATGAGCAATCGTTACTACCAGTACATATAATGTACTAATTATATTTCAAAAATAAATATTAATAATAGTAATTTCCTTTACGTATCACCAGTATAACTAACTCTGATGAACCTTCCTAACTAGCAAACTCTTCGAACCATCTATGAAAGACAACCTCCAACCTCTCCTATATTTTGCTATTCCAATTGGTTATTATAGGAGAGAAATCTCATGCTCACGAAATGTTGACGTGCCCCGACTGGAATGGAACCTACTTACCTCGAACTAGTAAACTACTACTTTTATTAAGTCCGACATGCCTACGAAAACTGAATGACCTGGCGAAAGAATATATTTTACGATTATAGTTAACAAACATTTAGAAGTCAGGTGGAATGTACACGTGCATTCCCATTATAACGTACTGATTAAACTCATAATGAGCAAATATCTACCTACAGGAGAGACCGAACAAAAACAGCTTCCCAATAATGGGATCGTATAGGAACAATTGTCGTATAAGTTGTGAACTATTTATAATTGTTATAACGCGTGCTTTGATAGATAAGGATAGTATGTTATTGTCGTGTATAGCTTCTGATACTCCATACAAGCATATGGTGGTGCGCTATGCTAATATGGAGGACGATTTGGGCATTTTTAATACAAACATTGACCCCTATTGGGTTAAAATTTCTTGTCATGAGATGACAACTTTTAATATATAAGCAAACTTTGGCGTTTGTTAGGCTAATTTTACATACTATCCTTAGTATTCAGACTCGAGAACAAACCAGTGTGATATATACATGTTAATTGAAATACCTGATTACTTGTTATTGTAATTCCTTTTGTGATCATTAGTGTATGTGAATTTTGTTAATTGTTGGATAACTGGTTATTGTTATAGAATGGCCCCGAAGAAAGTAAACATGTTGTCTGAGGCAGATATAGCCGAGATGATCGCTCGACAACTACAAACAGTACTTCCGACAATAGCAACACAATTCGCTGCTGGTATCCATACAACTATGAATACAAATCAAGTGCCGAATGTTAACGCGGTCGTAAATACTAATCCCCCAACAAATACTAATACAACCACAAATGCTCCCCCGATAAATACTGATACTATCACAACTAATACTCCCCCGTTGAATACCAATATTACTTTAAATAATGATAATCTCCCACCGAACTTGAACAATAGTTGTAACAATCAAAATCCCCCGCAACACGGATATCAACTTAAGAACTTCATGCTATGTAAACCTATGGAATTTAGCGGTACTGAAGGACCAAATGGACTAGTAAAAGTGGATCGAAAAGACTGAATCCATCATTAATATCACTAACTGTCCACCAGATTGTATTGTCAAATTTGCTACTTCTACATTTGTAGACCACGCGCTAATGTGGTGGAATACTGTTGTGCAAATTCGAGGACAAGAGGCAACCAATCGTATGTCTTGGACAGAACTTAAAAATCTTATGATAAAACACTTTTGTCCGATAAACGAAATTCAGAAATTAGAGCAAGAACTTTGGAATCTAGAAATGAAGGGTGCAGATCACTTGGAGTATACCCATCGCTTTAACGAACTGGCTCGTCTAGTCCCATGGTTAGCTACTCCAGAATCTAAACGTACTGAACGCTACATTTGGGGTTTAGCCCCCGAAGTCAGGAGTTTGGTTAATTCAACTGGCCCTGTAACTTTCGAAAATGCCGTGTTACAAGCTGGCATTGTAACTTCTGATTTGATTAGAAGTGGTGCGTTAAGAATGCCCGGGGAATCATCTGGTACAAAACGAACCAATTATGGAGCGGGAATACAAGAAAGACATCAGAATAAATGTGCGCGCTTGCAATACAAAATTACACTATGATCAGTTCCGATGTGAAGCAAGATAAGTATAACGGGCCTTTGCCTAGATGTGGAAAATGTGGTTATCATCATGTTGGTGAATGTCGGACCAATGTGTGTCACAAATGTGGGAAAGTGGGACACTATGCCCGAAATTGTAGAACCGTTATGAATACTATAAATCCACCAACCCAACTCCAGGACTCACAACTACCCCAACCGCAACCAACACGACAACAACCAGTCTAACAAAACCAAACCATAATAAACCGTAATGCCTGTTAGGAGTGTGGTAGTGTGAAGCACATCAAGAAAGACTGCCCTAGATTGAACCCAATTGCGACGGGAAGACAAAGGCAAGGACCGACATCGAAGTCTAACTCGACTAGGGGTCAAGTATTGTGAATAAACCGGATAGAACAAATGTAGTAACAGGTACGTTCCTAGTAATGCCTAATATACTTTAGTTTATTTATTACGGACACTGATAGGCGTTTCGTTCCTACAAGTTATTACCTTGGAAAATATACCGTCTAGTAAAATAACAATTCTGTATACTATAGAAACCACCAAAAGTAAGACTATAAATACTAACCATATTACTCGAAAAACTACCCTCTTAACCTAAATAACTAGCTATTCCCTATCGATGCACTCCCGGTGGAAGTGAGGAGTCATTGTGTAATAGTCAGTATGGACTAGTTAATTGAGTTCAAATGAAGGTTATATATAGAAATAGAACTGTTATGCTGCCTCTTCTAGATAAAGAAGTGATCCCGTACACGGAACAAAACCTAGTACCCCAATGATGAAACACGGATGAGGAAAACTATACTATCCGTAACCGAAACTTGAACTTTAAACTTTTATAGCCTTAATAACTGAGTGATGAACAAGGAAAAGTCAGGCCAGATGTTTGGATAAACTGAGTACTAGTATAAAGATGCAAGCGAAATCTATGAAGTAATCATAGGCTCATGTGTTGTAAAGTGTGCACTATTATAAGTTCTGGGGGAATACTAAAGATCCTCGGAGATGCTACAACAATTCGAGATATCCCATTGGAAGTGGGAAACAAACTAAAATAGAACCCTTAATATGTGTTCCTTAAACATCCCAAGAAAGCAATTCAAGCTGAATGATAGTTCCCTGACTAATCCACTCCAAATACCTTCTTCTGATTTGTAACAACTATCCAACTGAAAATCTCGCCTTAACAAAATCTTACTCTTGGTGAATTGTGTATGAAATTTTTGATCCCTAATTGGCCTAAGCACGGTCTATAATCCTCTATAAAACAATCAAATCAAATAAACTATTCAAACAATAGAGGAAAGTGAGACCAGTAATTTCAATCCTCGTACATTAACAGTCATCATAATATTATACAAGTGGTAATATACTATATTATACGAGCAAGAATGTAACTCGCCATCTTATTAAAATTGAAAAAAATTGGTGACATCCAAAATACAAAATCCGATTCGATTTCGAGAATCAGAAATAAAGCTCGTAATATTAATAACAAACCTAAAGCCGCCTAAGGCTAACAAGAGGGCTATACTGAGAAATACGAGAAGTTATCAAATTTTGAAAGTTGTTAGTTGAGTTGAGGAACGGTGAGTTGATTCTAAAATATATAGCACTGTACAAAATTGCCTTGAAAGTTAACCCGATAACGTATTAAACAAAATTATTTCACTCCTGAGTGCCTTACTGACAGGGCAGAATTAGTATTATTTGAAAACTTTTATACAACTAAACTCTATAAAGAGACTCGTGAAAATTCTGAGCGGGGAAAATCAAACAGTTGCGACACAATAAAATCTCATTGAATAAAATTCAGTGGAATCCACAACGGGGAATCAAACGTGTTCGGAAACAGAAAAACGAATTCCGAAACAAATGATTATAAAATTTTCCCCAAAAAAGAGCATATTTGGCATATTGAATTTCGGGAACGAAATTTCTTAACTGGGGGAGAATGTGACATCCGTGGCAAAACCGAGTACACCTTAGTACTTACAAACTCGAATAAGCGTTTAACCGCTTATTGCGTAACGAACAAACGAATAACCAAACGGGTCTGGTTATGGTCCGGATATCCCAGGGTGCTATCTATAAGCAATATACGATCTATGCAAGCTAAAATATTAGTAATATGGCCTTAGTTCGATAGCAAACAAGTTAAACGAAAACCTGCTCGTTTAACTACCCGCTATAGATTTTAACGCGAAAGATAGTTACAAACCAAGCATTATATCATCCGTTAAGCCAAAAAAGACTTACCAAACACTTATTTGAAATGTTTTAAGCAATCCGTGAAAATATTTTCGATTTTTACAAACGTATAGTATGTTTTTATAATTTTACACAAAACTAGCCGAAAAACACTCGTTTTCGCTCCGTTTGTCGCACCCGATATATTTTTGTCGCCAGAAACCGAACCCGAAATAAATTTGGACTCGGCATTTCACGTTCAGGCACGTAAATCCAGAAAAGTGGGCCAAATGGGCCCAAAAGGGGACCCAACGAGCCCAGCCCGCCAAAGAAGACTTTCCCCCCTTAAACCCTTTTCATATTTAAACAAGTTCTAAGATATTTTGTGATATCTTTTTCATGAGAATTCTGGACACAAGTTCTGATCCAGCCAGAAAACCTTCAAACCCTAAGGTAAGGAGCTTAAATAAGTAGCTTTTCTACTTGTTTAAAGTCGTTTAATACCATAAAAACATGTCTTGGTTACTAAAAATCATTCCTAACCGTGTAAAAATCCTAAAAATGGTCCATAAACATGTTTTGATCATAAAAACAGTAAGGAACCTGTTTTGATAGTTTTTTTTGGCCATAAACACGGATGAAAGGGCTGAAACGACGTTTTTACGGTTCAAAAGTTCGTTTTTGTGCACTAGCCGAAACCCTAAGTTAAGGGTTGTTATTTTGATGAAAAATTGCTTAGTTTGTGATATAGGACTTGTACCTAGCTATATTAGAAGCACAAGAACCTGAAAACTTGATTAAAAAGTCGGAAACGAGCCAAACCCGCTAAGGTAATACCGAAACACTCGCTTACGGGTTGTTTAGGTTAAGGTTGTGATTTGCATATTATTAGACCTTGAAATTTTTCAGGGACATCAGGGACCATGTCATTGAGTCCCTGTTCAAATTTGGTAATTTTTTGACCATCCGAGAATATTTGGCGAATTTATTACCGAATTGGGACGTTTATTTGGGAAAAATAGCTAAAATACTTTAAAAATTATGAAGTTTTTCTGGGAACTCAGACATAATGTATTTTTATCACATATGAATTTTTAGATCATTTGGAGAAGTCTAAGGGTGTTTTGTACATATGCGTTCATGCGAATTTTTATAGCCGAATTTGGGCCGAAAAGAATATTGAACAGGCTTTTTACATTCTGGAATTGATACAGGTTGTTTTGGGACATGATTTGAGTATTCAGAAAATTTTGTGGAATTTTTGGAAATTATTTGGTATAAACAGACGATTTTCAGGCGAAATATAGCTGATAAAATGAATTTTATAAATTATTAAATAAGTAAATAATTCCAGAAATATTTTTATAAAAATCTACATATTTTAATTGATAAGTGGCTAAATTTTCATAATTTAATGATTAACAGTTAATTCATTATGCTAATTTAAAGATTAAACAAATTCAGTTTTTATAAAAACCGGCAAGTTCGCGACTAACGAACCTTCAGGGATATCAAAACACCAAGAGTGATCAAAAATCATATTTTTGGACTAATTACGTAAAAACGAACTTTTCTATGAAAAACCTGGACAATCCGGATAGATTGTGCGCGTTTCTTTTAAATCAAACTGAATAAACGGAAACGGACCCCGAGGCTAATCCGGTACCCTAGTATGTGATTCTTCTTTATAACTTAATCATTTTATTAATCAATACATTTACCCAAGCTTATTTTCCCATAACTGTTTTCTGAACGCGTAAACGAACAACTTAGCCCAGCTGGGAAAACGGGAATCTGAGCCAAGTTCAGTTTTAAGTATTAGACATTAAACAACATCACAGCCTAAGCCTATTACCACTTTCTGGGCGTACCAGCTATACCCAGATTAGTTATACAGCCCAGTTTAATACTGAGATTATAATAATATTAAAATATTAATATTATTATAATATGGACTATAGGGAGTAAGTGATAGCAAGGGAAACAAACCCCGTGCTGATCTCGCACTGAGTGCCTACAAAACCGTGAGTTTCATGACCCCACTCTTTAAACTATTTTACGAACTTTGGGGGTGGAAAGTATGTTTATGCACGTTATTTATCTAAACACGGATCAGGATATAATATATCTGAACATTTATATATGTAAAGTCCCTACAAACATAATGACTGACTACGTGCTGATGAAAGATGATTATTATCGTTGATTGATATATTGAGTGGATAATACGAATTGCAAAACATAATGAAAATACACGTGACAGCATGTTTATACAAACATGTTATGTAATGTTAAACATAACTAATTTGGGAGACAACGTGGTCTGTAATGGCCATGGGGATAACGTGGTCTGTGATGATTATGGGGCTGTTGTGGGCAGAAGGGGGGCCACAATAGTAACAAACTAAAGTTGAGTATGGCCTATGAGCCAAGTTCTGCTGCAACTTATAAACTAAAGTTGAGTATGGCCTATGAGCCAAGTTCTGCTGCAACTTACTAAACTAAAGTTGAGTATGGCCTATGAGCAAGTTCTGTTGCAACTTATAAACTAAAGTTGAGTATGGCCTATGAGCCAAGTTCTGCTGCAACTTACTAAACTAAAGTTGAGTATGGCCTATGAGCCAAGTTCTGCTGCAAGTTATTAAACGAACTAACTTGATTATGACATGAATGTTTAAGAAAATAATGTGATTATGCTTATTGTGGGCGGATGGGGAGCCACAGTATTTGGTGATACGTGATAAATACTATGTGTGTATATGTGTCCTATATACATGCTATGTGATTAGCCGTAGGAAATAATATGTGTAGAATATACTAATTATTTGCGAGTACACTATATAATGTTTGAGTTTACATGGAATCATTGTGGGTGGAAGGGGGACCACAGTGGTTGATGTTAACGCGGAACCGTTGTGGGCGGAAGGGGGGCCACAGTGGTTGAGTTTAGTGGAACCGTTGTGGGAGAATGGGGGTCCACAGTGGTTGGTTTAAACACGGAAATTGGAAACAGGTAGTACGAACAAACAATCACGATTTTACCGAAATTTCGAATTTATATTATAAACCTACATGTGTGCATATGCACACACAAGGATATGGCTGTACATATTTATACAACCGTAAATACATATTTTTACATACGCGCGTACATACAAACTATGACTGTATGGTGCGCAGAACTGATTTCGTTAAAACTTATGAAACTCACCAACTATTCGTAGTTGACTTGTTTTAACATGTTTTTTCAGGTAATCAGATATGAGAAGTAATTTCCTGTGCATTACGTGTCTGATTGGAGATTGATGTCGTGGGCATTTGAGTTAGAAGTAAAGTGATTGAAGAACAGGTTTAATTGTATCACCTAGTTTGTAAAAGATGTTAGAACGATGTAATATATTGTAAATTAGTTAGTAATGTTTCTTTATGAACAATGTATTTGATACCAGTTGTATATGTTGCATTTCCGTTTTACGCTTCCGCAATTCGCTTAACAGGGTGTGACAATCGCTGAAAGAAATTCGCCAATTTTTGGATTAGCCGGGTATTACCGACGATTTATTGAAAACTTTTCAAGTATTGCTCAACCTTTAACCCTCCTAACTCAGAAAGATCGAACGTATGATTGGGGAGAAGAACAGGAAATGGCCTTCCAAACGTTAAAACAAAAGTTATGTGAAGCTCCAATATAAAGTGTCCCATATGGAACTGATGAATTGGTGGTCTATTGTGACGCGTCTCGTAAAGGTTTGGGTTGCGTACTGATGCAACGAAAGAAAGTAATAGCGTATGCTTTCCGACAATTAAAGATACATGAGAAGAATTATACAACCCACGACTTGGAATTGAGAGAAGTTATTTTTGCATTGAAGATCTGGAGACATTACTTGTACGGCACCAAATGTACCATCTATACTGATCACAAAAGCCTACAACACATATTTGATCAGAATGAGCAGAATATGAGACAAAGAAGATGGGTAGAACTGTTAAATGATTATGATTGTGAAATTAAATACCACAAGGGTAAGGCCAATATAGTAGCTGATGCTTTAAGCCGAAAAGACAGAGTTAAACTGTTGAGGGTACGAGCACTCGGAATGATGTCCAAAGCAACCTAACCGAACAACTTCGTGTTGCACAAAACGAAGCCTTAAAAGCAGATCAGTTAGAAAAGGAAGAACTACACGGGAATGAAAAGAATTTTGAGAAGAAGATTGATGAAATATATTACTACAAAAACCGGGTCTGGATTACAACACTTCATAAAACTTTGTGAATTGATTTTGATGAAGCCCACAAGTCCAAATATTCTATTCATCCAGGTACTAATAAGATGTATAAAGATGTTAAGGAATTTAACTTGTGTCCTGGCATGAAAAAGGATATAGCCTTGAATGGTTAAGCCGGAATATCAAAAACCTTCGGGAATGTTACAACAACCCGAAATCCCACAGTGGAAATGGGAACAAATAACCATGGATTTCGTAACACGTCTGCCTAAAAACTCTTGAGGACATAATGCGATTTGGGTAATTGTCGACCGATTAACCAAATCTGCACACTTTATTCCGATCCGTAACAACTACACCACCGAAAAACTCGCTCAAATTTACATCGATGAAATTGTATCCCGACACGGAGTACCTCTTTCGATTATTTCAGATCGAGACAGTCACTTTACTTCACATTTCTGGCAAACAGTACAAGAATCTTTGGGAACTCGAATAGATTTGAGTACCGCCCTACCATCCCCAAACCGACGGCAAATCTGAGCGAACCATTCAAACCTTAGAAGATCTACTTCGTGCTTGTGTACTTGATTTCAAAGGAAACTGGGATCAACATCTCTCGCTTATTGAGTTTCCTATGATAATAGCTACCACAGTAGTATAAAAGTTGCGCCTAATGAGGCTCTATATGGGCGAAAATGTAGATTACCACTATGTTGGACGGAAGTGGGTGATACCCAAATTCCAAGGTCAGATTTAATTCAGGAAACCACCGATAAGATTCACCAGATTAAGCAAAAAATGAAAGCTGCCCGCGACCGACAAAGAGTTATGCCGATGTTCGTAGAAAACCGTTATCTTTTGAAATAGGTGATAAGGTGTTTTTAAAAGTATCGCCGTGGAAAGGTGTTATAAGATTTGGAAAGACTGGTAAACTAGCCCCGAGATACATCGGACCTTTCGAGATTATTGCAAAAATTGGTCCCGTAGCTTACCGATTAAAACTACCCTTAGAACTGAGCACTATTCACGACGTGTTTCATGTATCGAATCTGAAAAAGTGTTTGACTGATGAAACGACAATAGTACCACTGGAAGATGTTCAGATCAACGAAAAGCTAACTTCGTAGAGGAACCGGTAGAAATTACGGACGGGAAAACCAAACAGTTACGACACAAAAAATATCTCTGGTAAAAGTTCGGTGGAATTCAAAACAAGGACCCGAATATACTTGGGAACGAAAGGACGAATTCCGAAAGAAATACCCGCACCTGTTCCCTAAAAACAAAATCGATGACACATTAAATTTCGAGGACGAAATTTCTTAACGGGGGGAGAATGTGACATTCATGACAAAACGATGTATACTATATTCACTACGTAACAAGTAAACGATAAATCGGTTAATTCGTAGTGCTTAAACGAGTAACCGACCGAAACTAATTATGACCCGTATATATACTGAGGGGTCATATACGAGTAGTAGATATATTGTAGAGGTTAACATATTGATATTTAGTCCCCAGTACGTTTAAAACTCTTTAAACGAAAAAGGTTTCGTTTATTGTTACGCTATAAGTTTAAACGCAATCGTTAACATCAAAACGAGCATCGTAGCATCCGTTAAACCGAAAAAGATTTATAAAACACTTATATGACATCTTCTAAGCAATCCGTGAAAATATTTTGGATTTTTACAACGAGTCAGTAGGTTTTTCTTATTTTACAAAAATATGCTGAAAAACACTCGTTTTCGCGCTGTTTTTCGCACTCGAACTAGTTTTCTTGCGAAAAAAAACCGAATCCGAATAAATTTTGGACCGATATTTACGCATGGCATGGAAACCGAGGCATTAATGGGCCAAAAGGAGGCCCAATGGGCCCCTTTATGGGCCGACCACAAAAAAAATGGGTGGGACCCCTTGTATAAGGCTTGTTATACAAGCTTGTTACTTGATATTTTCACACAAAATTCAACCTAGATAAGAAATCACAGCTGAGTTCTTCATTATCCAGCCAAAACCCTAAAGGTAATCTTCAAATTTTCATCCATTTCATGCTTGATTAACAAAGTTTAAGCATGAAAAATTAAGTCTTGTTTAGTTTTAAACATGTTTAACCATTCAAAAAATCATAAAAATCAAGTAAAATTATGTTTTGATGTTAAACATGTTTACAAACCAGGAACATATACTTTTTTGGTCAAAAACGCGGATTAGAACATGAATACAACGTTTTTCCGGTTTAAAAGTTCGGTTTGAACCCAAAACTGAAACCCTAATTATCAAGGCTGTTACATGGATAATTTATGCTTGGTTTGATGTTATATGATATGTAGATACACTGAGTTTGCAACCTGAGACCCGGAAAGTCGTTTAAGCTAGCAAAACTCATCAAAAACCGACAAGGTAAACCCGTAACACTCGTTTAGGGTCTGTTTAGTATTAGGTTGTGACGTTCTTGTTGTTAGCTTGTGAAAATTTTCAGGGACATTAGGTATCATTTAAAAGAGTCCCTATTCAAATTTGGTAATTTTTCGATAAACGGAGAATATTTGGCGAATTTATTACCGTTTATTGGTGTTTATTCGGGAAAAATAGGTAAAATTCATGAAAAATTATGAAATTTGGTTTGTAACCCATAAATGCTATATTAAGATCACTGGTAATGTTTTAGAACATTTGGATATGTCTAAGTATTATTTGTGCAATTGTGTTTTAACCGAGTTTTAATAGCCGAAAAACGCGCAAAAAACGCATTTTGGCCAAAGACTTTGATTCTGGAGATTTTTCAGGGCTAAGTAATGATATTGAGATCACTTGGAAAAATTATCGGATTTTTCGGATATCTTTTGGTATAAACGGGCTATTTATTACTCAATTATAGCACATTAAATGAATTTTTACTAATAGATAATTAATCATAAAATTTTTGAAAATATTTTTATTAATTTCTCCATATTTTAATTTATTTTTATTAAAATTTTCATAATTTATATATGACTACATAATTAGTTATGATTAATCAAAGATTTAAACTATATTTGTTTTAACGAAACCGGCAGTTTCGTGTTTAACGGACTGACTGGTATGTCAAAATGTCAAAAGTGGCCAAATATCATAGTTTTAGATGATTTTGATAAAAACGAACTTTTTACGATAATTCCGAACAATTCGGATGGATTGTACGCGCTTTGTATAATCAAATCCGTGTGAAAACGGAAACGAACCCTGCGATCAAACCAGATATCGAAACTTTAAAATTCTTTCATAAATTAAATCATTTTATCAATCAATATGTTTACTTAAGTTTATATGATCATACCTAATCCCGAAACGCATAAACGATAAACTTGGCTAGGCCTGGGAAACGGTGAAACTGAGCCAAATCTGGTTTTGAACATTTCATAGTGTACAACGTCACAATCTAAGACAATGGTCATGTTCTGGGCTTAACAGCTATACTCAGACTAGTTATACAGCCCGATTTAGTTTAAACACTGTACTGGTATTAACGGTACTATACCGGTTATAGGATTCAAGCTATAATCGAGACATTCTAGTTACCGATACGTACCACCAGCTCGAACAACATTAAGGTGAGTTTCACGACCCCACTTTCTAAACTGTTTTACGAACTTTTGGGGTGTAAAGCATGTATACATATATTTATATACTTGAAAACGTGTGGTGATGTGAATTATCTAAGTACTAACACTTGAAAGTCCCCACAAACACAAGTGATTAACTTCGTGCCAGTGACGTGTGGATAGTACTATCGGTTTAACAAACCCAACTGAAGGCGCCGGTGGGGTATGCCGGATATATTTGTCTACGCAGTTGCACATTGTCATTTATACTTATTACATTCTGCTATGTGGTGTTAGACATAGTACATACTTGGGGCAAAGTGGCTGTTAAATGCCAACGGGAGTACATGGGCAAGGGTGGCCATGAAGTGCGAGCTGTCTTGGGTTCACTTGTGGCTTAGTATAATACATCATACACATACTTATATACATACGTATTGTGAACTTTACGAACTCGTATACTGATTTTGTTCGTACTCGTGAAACTTGAAACTCACCAACTAGATGTAGTTGACCCGTTTTAACATGCTTTTCAGGTAAGCCGAAGTTGGAATGATTTGCTTAAGTGCTTGGTGTTAGAAGGAAAGTTGAATAGCTGTGAATAGATGCAAATACGTACTAATGAATAAGGAACCGAGAACTGGTTATGTGTTTTGCATCTAGTTTGTAAACATAGTACCTACCAATGTAATATGATGTAAATTAGTTGTTGAATCTCTTTATAAACAATGTGATTGATACCAGTGGTATCTGTTACATTCCCGTATTACGCTTCCGCAACTACCTAGTCGGGGTGTGATAAATACGCCCCAAAGTTTTAAACTTGTTTTCAAATGAGTCAAACATGTTATGTGAAAAGGGTTTACATGAGATTACGTGTCTCTAAAACATATATAAACAAGAGTAAAAACCTAGCTCTCATGCTATAGTATACGTTTGTCAGGATCCTTACATATGTGGTAAAATGCGATGGGCACATCGCACCACGCTTGGTCATGATCTCTAGCCATGATGGGCCAAACCTAAGTACGTTCGAGTGAGACTGACCATGTGTATATTTATGGTACCTAAGTATGTCGAAACGCTGCGGTGTTTTGCTGAGGTGACCTAGTGTAGAGACTCGAGTTTATAATGTTATTGTTTTAACTTAATTATTCCTTAGACAAGATGGGCCGATGATGACACCGATCGAAGAACCATACTGTAACACCCCGGCCCGGAAGGGCTGACGTGTCACAATAACATGGTTTCTGAACAAAAGACATAATTTTATATATTTAATTGTCAAAGGTATAACACATTAAACAAAGAAAACTTAAGGGTAATTTACACACTAGCACGGTTGAAAAGATATTTTATTAGGATCCTGATATTTTATTACTCGCTCTTAATCCCGCCCAAAATAACTTGTAACCTGTGGACCTTTAATGTTCCAAAACGATACCAATTTGTTCTTAAAGATCTTTGTCTTCTTCAACACTTTGCCA
The DNA here is from genome assembly GCF_021521415.1 of Bidens hawaiensis. Lineage (NCBI taxonomy): Eukaryota > Viridiplantae > Streptophyta > Magnoliopsida > Asterales > Asteraceae > Bidens > Bidens hawaiensis. Next base: position 14,754 of record NW_027505876.1, on the reverse strand, counting down.
GAAAGACGAGTGGGTTTGCTGGAAATGTTTTAAGTGCTACAAGAGCTTTGTTTAAGTTTAATAACGGAAGTGAACTAGTGAGATAAAAAGAAAGTTTGACGGTTAACGCCGGTTCTGTTGTGATGCCGTGCGGTGATTTAAAGGTGGCGGGGGCTGCTTATGGTGAATCCGAGTTTTTGTTTTGTTGTTTGGTTTCACATCGGTTTGCCGGAAAATGAAGTTTGGCCAGAAACTGGTTTTGAATTATTTTCAGATCACTTCCCATATTCATCACACACCAGTGAGGATTATTATTATTATTATTATTATTATTATTATTATTTTAGAAATACGGCTCGCTGTAATTTTAAAGATTGTTAAGAAATATTAAAAGACTTAGATATGTGAGACTGCAATTTGATATATACTCTTATACCCAAATTTGACTTCTTGGCCAAGGTATATGGGTTCACAGAGGTCTAATGCATAAATCATATGTATCCATGTCTCAACATGATTCATCTTTGTTGAATTATTACTTCTACACGTGGCTATGTTTAGATTGATAGGAAGCTTTCTTAATTTATTTTATTTCTTAGCCAACTACTTTATTTTTCATTAATTTGATTTTAATTGAGATATATATAACAACTTTGTACAACGTATTGTACGTTTATGAATTATTCAAAAACCAAGTTCTAAAATTTGTTCATATTTAGAAACTTTATCTTATTTTTATTATTATTGTTATTACTACTAGTATTATTTTTATTATTACTTGATTCTTAGAAAATCATTTAAAATTTTTGGATATTATACATACTCTCATCAAACCCCAAATTATGGTTCTGTTGATCCCTATATAAAATTTCTTCAAGAGCTCAAGGGCAAAGCATCATCAAGCTTCCCACCATACTCAGGCAAGATCCCCTCAGTTGAAGAACAAGAGAATGAGATCTGAGAACAGAAGAACTTTCTTCAACTATCAATCCGATGTGACTGTTTCTCCATACCCGGATCCAAGGAATCATTTCGATGTGGTTAAGATGGGGTACCGTGATCCACCACCCCGCTACGGTTATCCCAACGACATTCCCCAGTCACAGGAGGAACATATTGATCGAGCCCTACATGAGACGGATGAATTAAGAAAGAAGATTGCTATTGATGGGAAATAAAAGAAGAGAATAGGAGAGACGGTTCATCGAAAGTGCAATAAGCTAACCAAGATTGTGAAGAAATTCATGAAGGATTGAGATGATGGTGATGATGGCATGTTTGCAAGAGATGAAGTTTATGTGTTAAGATAGTCTGTTTGTTATGCGTAATATAAGTTGTAATAAAGAAAATAAGGATAGGGATATATATATCGTTTATACGATATATATGAAGTAAAATAACATATATATATCATCTTTATGATATATATATGTATGTGAAATAAATAAAATTTGTATTTTAAGAAACGAAATATGTTAAATTTCAGATAAAAGAAAGAATTGAAAAAGATAAAAAGATAAAATGTCTCGGCAAAACGATAACCGAGAGGCTTCCCGAAAAGAAGCCGAAAAACGAGAAGAAAAAGGGAAAGGTACTAAAAAAGAACAAGAGGAACCAATTCCTGATAAATACATGAAACAAATTCAAAAGATAGTAAAAGATGTCGCGAGGGCCGAAACCGAATTTAGATCACAATCTAGACAAACCAAACATTCGCAATCCGTTAATCCTTCTCGAAAATCTGTTTCCAAACCTCATTCTAGACCTTCTCATATGGAGGAAAGTGTTCACGAGTCATACGCTGATGGTGGAATCCGTCAAGATTTTAAAAGACTAAAGATAAGTGGATGTTCGTTCAAATATTTCAAATACTATGGACCGAAAGAATTCCATGGTGACAAAGGAGCCATCACGACCGTGAGGTGGCTTGAAGAAATGGAGACAATCGTGATAACAAGTAAATGTTCCGATCAAGAGAAGATCCAATACTCTGCTCTCATGTTTAAAGGTGAAGCGCTAGAGTGGTGGAACACACTGATTCTAAGTAGAGGAAGGGAGGTGATGTATAACCTAACGTTAAACGAGTTTAAGGAGTTGTTGATGGCAAAGTTTTTTTCCAATGCACAAGACTGACCAAATCCAAACCAAATTCCTAAATCACATGGTTGTTGGAACAAACCTTCGTGAATACAATACAATATTTCATGAATATTGTCGATTGGTTCCCCAGCTGGTTACCCCTGAATCCAGTAAAGTGACACGTTATATTTGGGGACTATCACGAGAGATTCGTGACATGGTGAGGTCTCACTTGCCACAGACCGCTGACTCCGCGTGGAACTAGCTGGTTACTTGATGGGCGGAATGATCCGCAACAAGGAAGAGGGTTGTAACAACACATGACCCGAAGAAAGAAGGAAATACCCGTTTCAAGGGTAAAGGAGTTGACCAACGAAGGTCCGGCTTCAAACCCAGCATTCCACAATGCAAAATCTGTAAGAAATACCATAGGGGAAGATGCCACCCAACTCCACGAGTCTGTGAATCGTGTCATAGACCCGGCCACGCAACGGCCGATTGTTGGAAGAAGAAGATGACCTGCTATAACTGTAAAGAAATGGGACATCTAAGCTTTTAATGCCACAAGAACAAACCTGCGACTGGTGGTGCAGGTGGAAGCGGTCAAAAGAATGAGCCAAAGAAAGGCAACGCAAGGGTCTTCGTTATTGACACAAAGAAAGCGGCCGACATACCGGAAACCATTACCGGTACGTTTCTAGTTAACAACACTTATGCTAGAGTCTTGTTTGATTCAGGTGCCAACTTAAGTTTTATAGATTATAACTTTTGTAGTCTATTAAACGAATCCTTAATCAAACTTAATAAAACTCTAAGCGTCGAGACCGCTAGTGGCGAAATTGTTAAAATCTCCGAAGCTTTAGAAAACGGAAAAATCTTATTAGCCGGTTACGTATTGCCTATCCAATTACTACCTATGACTCTTGCGGGTTTTGATATTGTATTGGGTATGGACTGGTTATCCGACAACCATGCTCGTATCCTTTGCAATAGCAAAATCATTGAACTTCGAGCCCCTGATAAACGAACTATTCGAATCGAAGGGGATAAAGATGTTGGCCAAGTTAGCCTAATCTCCATGATAAGGGGTAACAAATATCTTAATCAAGTATGCCTAGCATTCATGGCCTACGTCACAAAAGAATCTAAACATAAAGAAATCAAAGACGTTCCTGTTGTTTCCGATTTTTCTGATGTCTTTCCCGACGAACTTCCCGGAATCCCTCCCGATCGTGAAGTAGAGTTTAGGATCGATCTTATTCCTGGTATTGCTCCGATCGCCAAAGCCCCGTATCGCCTCGCATTTACTGAAATGAAGGAGTTAAAGAAACAACTTGACGAGCTTCTCGAGAAAGGCTTCATACGACCGAGTTCATCGCCATGGGGAGCGCCAATACTGTTCATCAAGAAGAAGGATGGGTCCATGCGTATGTGCATTGACTACCGAGCTCTCAACAAAGTCACAATCAAGACTCGTTATCCACTTCCTCGAATCGATGACCTATTCGACCAACTTCAAGGTGTCAGCTTCTTTTCAAAAATCGATCTTCGTTCCAGTTATCACCAACTCAAAGTTCAATCTGAAGACATCCCGAAAACCGCCTTTCGAACTAGGTATGGCCATTATGAGTTCACCGTTATACCATTCGGACTTACTAGTGGGCCAGCCGCGTTCATGGACATGATGAATCGAATCTGTAAGCCTCGCTTGGATAAATTTGTTATTGTCTTCATCGATGACATATTTATTTATTCTAAGTCCAAGGATGATCATGAAGTCCACCTTCGAACATTACTCGAAATTCTTAGAACTGAGAAGTTGTACGCCAAGTTCTTGAAATGCGAGTTCTGGTTGCACGAGTTGCAATTTCTTGGTCACATCATTAATGTCAACAGTATTCAAGTGGACCCCGCTAAGATTGAAGCTATCTCTAAGTGGGAGGTCCCAAAGTCGCCAACCGAGATTCGAAGTTTCTTGGGATTGGCTGGCTATTAACGAAGGTTCATTGAAAATTTCTCCAGTATAGTCGTTCCCTTAACTTCCTTAACTCGTAAAAATATCAAATATGAATAGGGAACAAAACAACAAGAGGCGTTCGACATACTCAAACAAAAGCTTACCAAGCACCTATACTGGCCTTTCCAGAAGGTACTGAAGATTTCGTTATCTTTAGTGACGCGTCTCATTCCGGCTTGGGATGTGTGCTAATGCAACGAAAGAAAGTAATCGCTTACGTCTCTCGTCAAATCAAAGTGCACGAAAAGAACTATACGACTCACGATCTAGAGTTAGGCGCCATAATCATTGCACTAAAAATATGGAGACACTATCTCTATGGAGTAAGATTTACCGTGTACACTGATCAGAAAAGCTTAAAAAACATCTTCGACCAAAAAGAGCTTAATATGTGCCAACGACGCTGGATGGAAACTCTCAAGACTACGACTGCGAGATTGTTTATCATGAAGGCAAAGCCAACGTTGTGGCTGACGCCTTGAGTCGTAAAGAGCACGAAAAGCCAAAAAGAGCTTGAGCGTTAAGACTAGAACTTCAAGTTGATCTTTTTGAACAAATCCAATCTGCCCAAACTCAAGCGATCAATGAAAACCAAATCACCAACGAAAAATGTAACGGCAACATTGACTCGTTAGTCAAAGGTGACGATGGTATCCTTAGAATGGGAAACCGGATATGGGTACCAATCATTGGGGACTTGCGTGAAAATATTATGAATGAAGCTTATAAGTCCAAATACATGATGCACCCCGGTAGTGACAAAATGTACCAAAACCTGAAGCCGAACTACTGGTGGAATGGAATGAAAAAGGACATCGCTTGGCATATTGCGAAATGTCAAACCTGTTTAAAGGTCAAGGCTGAGCACCAAAAGCCTTCTAGATTGCTACAGCAACCGAACTTCCCGTATGGAAATGGGAGTTAATAACCATGGATTTTATCACCAAACTCCCAAAAACGACATGACAACATAATACTATTTGGGTAATTGTGGATCGATTAACAAAGTCCGCACACTTCATACCTATCAATGAGTCGTATTCAATGGATAAACTAGCACGTATTTATGTGAACACTATCGTTGCTTTACATGGAGTACCGCTATCTATAATCTCCGATCAAGACAGTCGTTTCACGTCTCATTTCTGGAATAGCTTCCAACAAGCGCTTGGTACGAAACTAAACCTTAGCACCGCCTATCATCCACAAACCGATGGGCAAAGAGAAAGGACAATTCAAACGTTGGAAGATATGCTCCGCGCTTGTGTGATAGACTTAGGTGGAAGTTGGGACGACCACTTACCCTAATGGAATTCTCGTATAGCAATAGTTATCACACAAGTATTTAAGCCACACCATTCGAGGCATTATATGGTCGAAAATGTAGAACACCCGTGTGCTGGTCTGAAACCGGAGATAATCAGTTATATGGACCCGAAATAGTCCAAGAAACCACCGACAAAGTTCTTCAAATCCGATAACGACTTAAGACGACACGTGATCGCCAAAAGAGTTACGCCGATGTCCGTCGTAAGCCGTTGGAATTCAATGTTAGTGACAAAGTTCTTTTAAAAGTCTCGCCATGGAAAGACGTAGTTCGATTCAGTAAGAAAGGAAACCTAAGTCCTCGATTCGTTTGACCCTTCAAGGTACTTGAACGAATTGGTAATGTTACATACCGTTTGCGACTACCCGAGGAAAAGCAAGGAATACACGACGTATTTCAAGTTTCGAATCTGCGTAAATGTTTAGCCGACGGATCTCTTTCAATGCCATTAAAAGATGTAGAAATTAACGAGAATATAAATTCATTGAAAAACCAATAAAAATAGAAGATTCGAAAACAAATAAACTTAAAAGACGAACTTTAAAAATTGTGAAAGTAAAATGGGACTCACGAAGAGGGCCCGAGTATACATAGGAACTCGAATCGAAAATGAGTAAGAAATACCCTCACTTGTTCTCGTAAGCAATCTTGAGGACGAGATTTATTTCAAGGAGGGGAGGATGTAACATCACGGAAATTTCGAGCTAAAAATGTCAAAATTCCAAAATTAAGAGACCAATGCTGTCAATTTCCAAACTCAAAGGTTAAAATTGTAAATTTTGTTTTCCTGACCCATCGCGATACGCGATGGATCATAAGAGAGACCCATCGCGTAGCGCGATGGGTTGTCTGACACGTGTGCCACGTGGCAGACGATGGCACTATGTATCGCCACATGTCACCACGTGGTGCCACGTGTCGCCGGGCACAGCGCCTGCCACGTGTCACCAAGTGGCAGGTCTAGTGTGTGACTCAACAAGCCTACGTCGCGATACGCGACGAGCTAGCCAAGGGGGCCGTCGCATACCGCGACGGGACCCAAAATCTGCCTATAAATAGTAGGCTACGTGTTCAGCACAACCCACACCAAAAACACACCTACAACTCTCTCTCTAACATCTCTCTACACCTCAAAATTTGTGCCCTTGATCCACCTCGATAAACGTGTCCAATTCCTCGTATTCCGTGCCCATACCTCGATATTCGTGCCACTCTCCGACGACATTACAAACAAGAAGGTGGTGCCGCTTCAACATCCCAATGACCATCTCGAAGTGTGTGCTTTGAAGTGTTGGTGCCTTGTAAAGTGTGCCAAGTGTGGAGAAGGATTGCCAAGAAGAGACGAGGAAGGAAAGAGTGTTAATCAAGCGGCGACGAAGTGCTGCTTAAGAGTATAGGGTTTTTGTTAAGCCGACAAAGGTAGGCATAATGCTCAAATAAAATAATAATAAAATATTATAAAGGCTTAACCCTAAAGTCGATGTTATACTCGATACCTCGATGAAATAAAAGAAATATACATAACAAAGAAAAGAAAATAAAAGAAAAGTAAATATATAAGATATATATGTGTGAATATATAATTCTTTGTTATAAATATTATTTAAGTAATAATGAGTATTCTTAAATAATAAAGAAAAAATATATGTTTCTTAAAAGAAGAAGAAACGTAGGGTTTTATGAATAAGATATTTATAGGTTATCTTATAAAGAAAGATATTTTAAACTAAAGGTTTAAAAAGAAAAGAAAAGAGATTACTTTATAAACTAAAGGTTTTAAGGTAAATCGAGGTGGCGATTATAAAATAAGACTAAAGGTCTTATGTCGGATTGTATATCCGATTAACAAAATGTTATACTCGCCCTATAGGTGCGAGATAGCAAGGGAAAGACCCACGGACGATGTTTGAAGCCGATCCCAATTAAAAGGTGAATACGCCCCAAAGTTTTAAACTTGTTTTCAAATGAGTCAAACATGTTATGTGAAAAGGGTTTACATGAGACTACGTGTCTCTAAAACATTTATAAACAAGAGTAAAAACCTAGCCCTCATGCTATAGTATACGTTTGTCTGGATCCTTACATATGTGGTAAAATGCGGTGGGCACATCGCACCACGCTTGGTCACGATCTCCAGCCACGATGGGCCGAACCTAAGTACGTTCGAGTGAGACTGACTATGTGTATATTTATGGTACCTAAGTATGTCGAAACGCTGCGGTGTTTTGCTGAGGTGACCTAGTGTAGAGACTCGAGTTTATAATGGTATTGTTTTAACTTAATTATTCCTAAGCCAAAATGGGCCGAGACTTACGTGGTCTCGTGGGGTGATTATTTATGGTACCTAAGTATGTCGAAATGGACTGATATAAACTCCAAATGCATGGTTTACCATACGGTTTACTATCGGATGTTCAAACGTGGGGTAGTGGTGTCTCTGACGCGGATATCATTAAAAGGACGTTGGTAGAGTTTCAACAAAAGTCGGGGAACTTCAATTACATGAACTGTTGGAAACATCTGAGGTTTCACCCTAAGTGGGCCCCCATTAAGCCCGCCAGCACCGGAAGTTTTAGGCCTAACAAGAGGTTTAAAACATCGTCTTCGGTTGATCCAGAATCGCCAAGGTCCGATGCTTGAAACTTCAATTTAAGTGATGATGAAAACGAGCATGCCTATGATCTGTTTTCAAGATCCCTCGACCGCCGGGTAGAAGAAGCAAGGGAATGGGGAAAGGGGCCGCGTTGTGGGCGTCAACGTGTTTGAATGTCGAAATGGAAAGTCATTTCAAAGAAATGAATATTCGACTCAAAGGCATACAAGACCTTGGAGCTCAACGTCTTCAAGTAAATTTGGTCACCGTCGAAGTAATTAAAAGGAAAGAATTGGACAACGACATCGACGCTTTAATAAACGAGCTATCCAAAGATCACTTGAGAGTCCAATCTCTAAAAACAATTCAGCAAAATAATTTTTTTGAAAAATACAACATTTAGTCTTATTATTATTATTGTAATTTTTATTTTTAAATTTAATGTATTTTTTTATTTTAATGTAGTATTTATTTTTATATTTAATGTACTTTTTTATTTTAATGTAGTATTTTTTTAATTTTAATGTAGTTTTCTTAATTTAATATTTAATGAACAACCAAAAAAAAAATATAAAAGTGACTGAACGCCACATGACAAAAAATGGCCAAGGGTGAGCATTTTGACCACACCCTCTTTTTCCAAAAAGCCAAAACTCTGACTGGTCGTCACATGACGCAAAATGCCTACATGTGAGACATTTTGACTACACATGGTAAAAAATAATTCAAAAATAATGAACACATCTCAAAAGAAAAAAAAAATAAAATAGTAAAATTCAAGAGAAAAACACATAAAAAGAAAAAGTTACTATCCGGCATGTTCTATGTTTGATGGGGGTTATTATTACACACAAGCAAAGAATCCTGTATGAAATAGAAACCATGTTAACACGGTTAGCAAAAGCTCAATCAATTATGCGGTTGTGGTTAGTTTTATAATTTGGCGCTTCTAATATTGATAGATCTCACATTGCTTTTCTTTTGTAACATTCCGAAATTTCTAAAAATAATATTTAATATATTATTTATTTATGGTGGAAAAGTTTACTTAAGTTAGTAGAGAAAAAGATGGAAGGATAAGTAGGCTAATTAAATGAAATTAATTATGGACCAAAAAGGAAATATGAGCCTAAGGTCCATGGGCTTAAGGGAGTATAAATACCCTTTAAAACCCTAATCCTTTCCATTTTCATACCTCTCCACACCATAGCCTACACCATCAAAACACACACTTAACACAATTCCCGTTTTTGAGAAAACCACCCATCAAGACACGAAGATTCCTGGAGATCTAACCGTTGAATCGGTCTCAAATTTTAACCGAGTATTCATGACATATAAATGAAGTTTTCCACCGAAAAGATCTTCGATCAGAGGTCGGGAAGTACTGTTTTTATCAGCAAAACCGTAGCAGCTCAAAAGTGAAGATTCCGGCGACTGTTCAGCTGTTCCGGCGACTGTAGAGGCGTTTTCCGGCGAAGGTGAGCTGATGGGTTTGTAGATCGGGACAAGACGATTCCGTGGCCGCTTGTATCACTCAAATCGGAGTTCGTTTGATATGGTTTTGAGCCTCTCGAGTGATTTCAGACAAAAACCTCAAAGGTACGTTTTTGTTAAAAAAGGCTTACTTTTCATGAACGGATTTAAATGAAAATTAATAGGATGATAGATCGGGTCATGATTATTTATAAATTAATGAACTTGATAGTAAACGGGTTATTTAGTTCGTTTCGGGTAAAACGAGTAGTGTTCGGTTTGTGAAAAGAACGGGTAAACGAAGTCGGTTTTGCATGGAACTTAGTAGGATAGTGAATCAGACCTTATTATGTGATAAAGTGGCAAACTTGATGATTAAAATGAACTTGATGGGCTTATGGCAATATACGGCTCATAGATAAACCCTAGAACTAGCCTATGACGTTTTAACACTATAAAGGTTTAAACTTTAGGACTAAAACGGGTTAGATCTTGAAGCCGTGGGGTTAATGGGTGTTAAACGGTTATGAATGGTGGTTAAAATTCATGATATAGACGTACTAGGCTAAGGACGAAACGAAAAGATAAGAAAGACGAGCTGATAACATCTGACCCGAGGGTTCTCGATCAAAACTGAGAGTTCTCGGTCAAACCAAGGGTTCTCGGTCAAGACTGATGGTTTTCAGTCAAGTTCTCGGCCATGTGAGTTTTCGGTCACGTTAAGTTCTCGGTCAAACATAAGATTTCGGTCAATCCTGAGTTCTCGGCCAGGTGGGTTGTCGGCCAGTAGTTCTCTGCTGAGTTCTTTGTTCTTGAGTTCTCAGCCATCTAGTGTCCTGTGGTGGACTTTGGGCCTAATCCCAGTTGGACCCAGAAGCCATACTGGACAGTGGGTTTGACCTAGCCTAGATGTAAAGTGTAACGATTCCGGCAAAATCAGGTATACCCTAGCCGGTATATACTATTTATGTGTTATTTAATAATGAATATATGAATTATGATGCGTTTATACGGGTATGTATGATTCACAGTACAGATTATACTCGATTATACAGTTGATCGTATTGGAAATACGATTAACCAATTAACGGTTATTGAAGCCCGAATGAATCGAGGATTACATTATAGACGAGATATATGATATTTAGTGATAAAGCTTCGGGATAAGTGAATTAAAGCACAGAAAAAGGATTTTCGATTTAATGGTACGTCGGTACGTTAAACGAAACCTTTAATACCAAACCGAGCAAGAGACGATCGATCAAGCCGAAAAAGATGCGCAATTATTAATAATATGATGTTTTAAGTTAATAAAAGTCATGGTTTAAGTTTTAAAGTTTTTAAATTGGTTTTATATAAATTTCATTTTTAAGCCGAAAACGACCGTTTTAGCCTCGTTTTAAGCTGAATTAAACATTTAACCGAAAAATCAACTGAACCAGATTATCCAAAACATTATCCGGATTGCCAAAATCCAAATGTGTGGCTAGGAATGGAAAGGTGGGTCCCACCCCACCCCCCTCTTGGTCCGATCAGCTTGGGGTGAAAACCCCTAGCCTCTCATTTCTTTTTTACATCAAACCATTTCAAGATCTACTCTCCTCTCCACATTATGAGCTAAAAATCCAGAATTTTAGCAAGAAAACCGAGGTAAAAATCGAGTTAATTATGTGTTCATCTTCTTTTCTTGAGTTCATTTGCAAGAAAATGAGGTTTCAAGTGAAAAAGGGTGAAAACCCGAGATGAAAACCGATTCTTGCATGATCAAGTGATGTATACGGGTTATACAAGGGATCTTGGTCCAAGAAAGTAGTTAAACGAACCAAAAACGAATTTTTACCGTTTAAATCTTTGTTTTTTAAATCATAACCGAAACCATGAAAGAAATGGCTTGATTGTGGGTGTAACTTGCTTGGTGTGGTGTTATTGTGCTTGTAGGTGTTGTATCTAGTTGTTAACAAAGGCTAGAAAGCAAGATCCTTGCGATTTGAAGCTAAAAACACAAGGTAGTTCGGTTTTTATATGTTGAATGTGTTTTGGACATATTGTGGTACGTTTAGAGTTAGGCTACGAAATTTTACAGAGATGATCTACACATGAAAATATGAGATCTGTGAAAATTTGGTAATTTTTGGACAAAGGATGAATATTTGGTGAATTTAATGCTCGGTTTTGGCTAAAAATGGTGAAAAATAGTTAAATATCATGAAAAATTCTGTAAAATTCTAGATAAGCTTTTTATAACATGTAAAAGTCACACACAAAGTTTTAGGTCCGTTGGAGAAGTCTAAGTAGGCTTTTCGGTTAAACGAGTTCTAGGGTTTTCTAGCTCGGTTTTAGTGAAAATGGCATGTAAAAAGAGATTTTGGTTCTGGAAAAATTACAGGGGACTATGTGGATGGCAGTGGTCATCCAGGGAAAATTTGGGATTTTTCTAAGGTCGTTTGGTATTTACGACATATTTAGTGTTTAAATGGTGTTTAAAAATAGATAAATAAATTTTAAATATAAAAATTATTTCTGGAAATATTTTTATAAAATTCCCCACTGTCAAAAAGTGATTTGTGCAAAATTTCAAGATCCGAGACTAAACGGATAATTATTTGTGCTAAAAAGAAAATAAAAACAAACTTTTAAAGTTTAAAACGCGTAAACCGGTAAAGTTCGCCTAAACGAGCTGACTGGTGTATAAAAACCCTAAAAATGGACTATTTTCATATAACTAAGTTAAACAGGTAAAAATAAATCATCCGAAAATAATTCGGATGATTTGAGTAATTTTATCCGATTTAACAGTTTTCGGTACATTAAAGACGGAAACGGGTCCCACGGTCAAACGGGGCGTCTAAACCGAGCTCTAATTTCACAACTACAATTAAATTATCAGTCAATAACTATTTTCGGGTCGTGTGTGACCAAACTCATTTTTGAAACGTAAAAACGGATAACCGTGCTAGGCACGCAAAACGGGGGAAAACGAACTAATAGTAAATTCGACTACTGAGCTCTAAACGATATCACAATCTGAGTCCGGAGAAGTGTTTCTGGGTTAACATTGCCCCCAGAACGGGTACAGTACTGGGTTAACAGTGTCCCCAGATGTACCGGTTATCACGGTTAAAGTTATATTAATAGTGATTATATAGTAACGAACTTAGGGATCGTATTACAGATCCGGATTAGTAGCTGCGTACTCTGTTACCTACTTGCTTACGAAAGGTGAGTTTCACGAGCCCCTTTTCTGAATTGTTTTTAAATATTTTCTCGGGGCGGAAAGCATGTCACTATTGAAATGTTTAAGTACATACTAAACGCATGGATTTGCGTGTATTTATATATATATTTTATTGTACGGGAATCGTACGGAAATGTACTAAGATGGTAATTGTCTGAGTTGCTAACATTGTAAGGCCCCGCAACACGAGTGATTAGCTAAAAGCCGGTAGAGTGTGAATAGTACTATTGGTCTGACAAACCCAACTGGTCCGGCATGGATTTGCTGATGTTTCCCAGCCAGTTGCACATGTCTATTTTGTTGTTATTTATTTTGCTATGTAATGTTAGGCATAGCGGTTTGGAGCAGGTCCGTGGGCGGAGTATGCCACGGGGTTGTATGTGGATAGTCAGAGGTTTCACTTGTGGGCTCAGCATAATTACATCGCTAATATATGATTATTATAATGATTTGTCACTGTTTATTTAAATTAGTGAAACTCACCAACTATTCGTAGTTGACCCGTTTTGTTTACATGCTTTCTAGGTACTCCCAAACTGGAATAATTGCTACATGCTTGACGATGCGTGCTTTTTGTGGAAGCTTAATGATCTTTTTGTATTAAATATGTTAATGTACTGTTGGTAAAACTTATGTGCTATCGCCTAGACGGTAACTAAACTCGGAACAATGTAATATGGTGTAAATTAATGTAGTGGTGTTTTCTTTATAAGCAATGTTGTTGATATCAGACGTGTCTGTTGCATCCCGTTTACGTTTCCGCTGCGGTTACGGGGTGTTACAGAACTTGGTATCAGAGCCATTGGTTATAAAGAATTAGGATGTCTTTAAAGATACCTAAAATATAACCAGTAGCTCAAGTATTATAGGATCTGAATATCAACTAATAATTTATAGTGACGAGATCTGGATGAACTTGGATGGACAAGTGAGTTATTATGGTCCGGAACATAATAACAGACTTGTCCACACGAGGGAATTCAGGGGAAGTCACGGGGAACATTAATAGGTAAAATTGGCAACATATGTGTAAGTATATGATAATATTTTTATGTGACAAAGTTGTATAAGTATGTGTATATTAATTATGATTTACATTATGGAATGAACTATATGTTTGCTAACTTGTGTACAGGTAAGGATGTCGAGATCACAAATTCTGTCAGTGGAGGAGGACCCGGAGGAGGCCAGTTCCGGGAACTCTAGGAGCTTACGCCTAGCATCCAGCACTTAGCCTAGTGAGACTAGCCGTAGGAGTGCTAGCCTGTCCTCCCCTACTAGGGTTGCCAGATCCCCCACCCCACCCGCACCACAGGCCACCCCTACCCCTCCCAGACCCGGACCCCGCCTCACGGCGCGGATCAGTGTCCCCTATGTCCCACCTACCTCTACCCCACCCAGACCTACTTTCCACAGGGGCGAGTCCTCCCGCCCCCAGCCAGAGCCTGTGCCTCCACCCGTGTGGGGTACCCCTAGGCTGGAGAGGGATGAGCGTCCCTCCTCCGATACTCCATGGCTCCGAGTGCTCACCGAGCAGGTGGTTGAGCACACCATCGCCTTGACGGTGGGGATCCAGAGGAGGAGACACTTGGCGGACTGCGTACTGGACAGCCAGTACGCGATTGGCCAGCTTAGGAGGGAGGGCGCATACACTACCAGTGGATGATTGACCGGATGGAGACACGGATCCGGGGTTTGCTGGCGGTGTTGGTGGTGATGGTGGCAGTGTTGGTGTGGTTGGTATACCACCATGCTTAGTTATGTTAGGGTGGTAGTAGTCAGGGTCCGCTTTTTGATACTATGTGTAAGCAGTTAGTGGCAATGCTAACATAGAGTGAATCTTGGGTAGTTATAGTACAGCCACTATCCCATAGGGGGTCTCTTTTGGGGATATCATTGTAGATACTTTTGGTGTATCATTCAAGCACTGACCCATAGCGGGTTATGTCGAAATGATGCCGATGTAGGACTGATGTATGAAAACTTAATCTATGTGATCATGTTTATGTAATATATACTGATGTTTATTAATGAATGGAATGTGTGTT